>NC_140963.1:130867042-130987042 GCF_056783735.1 Eptatretus burgeri | reverse complement strand
TACCGATCTTCACAAATATGCATTTTTCACTATAGGAATGGGTAGGATTATAAGTGACAAATAGAATAAGGTTCACTAAAAGCTTAGTTTGAAGTAAATCAGATCATTTTTGACGAAGTTGTGAGCGAAAAACGATTTTGATCTTTTCATGACTTTGACCTTGACCTTTGATCCAATTGTACCCAAAAGTTAATGGGGTTGTCCAAGGTTCATTGCCCACCTGTGAATTAAATTTGATAGTTTGCTAAAGCCGTTTTGCCGTAAAGTTGCTAACAGACAGACAGACAAACAAACAAGCCGGTAGGCGACGAGGGATTCGCTAGGATCGAAGCGCTGGATACGATGCTTTTCATTCTGACCGATCCACCGACGAAGATTCATTGCCAAGACGTATTGGTTCACATACAATTGTTCCTCTGCCTGGCAAGATTTTTCCGATTGCGTATTTTGCAAACTAGCACTCCTCATAAAAAATGACGGTAAATAGACACCCTATTTTTGAAGGACCACCATTTGAAAAATAATCGGTTTGCTGGTTTGTGCTGTGGAGCCTCACGTTACACACACACACACACACACACACACACACACACACACACACACACACACACACACACACACACACACACACACACACACACACACACACACACACACACACACACACACACACACACACACACCTGGAAAACCCGACAATAAGGGATATCTCATATATAGCGAATCCAACAAACAGACAAACAAACAAACAAACAGAAACGGAAGGCATCAATATACTTACGAAATCTTTAGATTTCGATAAACATATTATAAATAAATCTTTAGATTTCGTAAGAAACAAACAGACAAACAAACAGACAGACAGACAGACAAACAAACAAACAAACAAACAAAGAAACAAACCGGACGATTACAATATCCCGCTCCCTCCCTCTGGGGGGCGGGATAATAATAACGGAACAATTAAAAAGGATTCATGTTTTTAATCTTCCAATCAGATTTGAATTTGTGAACGAAGATCCATTTTCCATCGGCCTTCGGTCGTTAGTATTCCTCGTATCATGAAATAATCAAAGAGCAAAATGCACTTACAATGAACCCTCGACTCTGTTCATTTTCTTTTATGACGTGTAAAACACGTGGGTTGTTACGTCATTTTCACGCGCTCAGCACGCCACTCAATCAGCCAATCACAACGTGTGGGCGGAGCGAGCAATCGCCACGAGCGAACCCTTTATTTTCGAACCCAGAGAATGCATCACGATGAGCACACGTGTCGACGCCATATCATAGAAGGAGATAAAATAACCCGGCATGAAATAAACATCGGGTACACAAGAGCGTCGTGAAGAAAAATATAAAACAGAACCCGAGGAGTTGGGCATTATCCCCGGGTCACCCCGCAATCTGCCGTTTCCGGTCGTCGTCGTCGTCATGGCAACGAACGCCCAAGAGGGGTTTCAAGCGAAACCGTCATCATGACCCAACGGCAGTTATTGCAAGGTAAAGGAAAATGTGTGTGACATTAACTCGACGGGACGAAACGTCACACGAGAGTCGATACAACTGGGTTTGTGCGGATGGATGAGGAATCTCAAACCTCACGGACATTAATTCCCTGTAACCTGAGTGACCAGATCTGTGCTGCACCGACTCGTTTAATTAGCAGAATCTTCTTCTTCTTGTGGCCGAATTCTGCGGACGGAGCGTTCGTGGTGCTGCTGAAAACGGCCTCGTATCGCGGATTGCACTGGGTGGTTTGCCATTGCTATCGCAGTAATAGTCAGGACAAATTTTGTTAATTTATTGAGGGTGCCGGTGATAGCTCGCCTACTTTCTGAAAGACACCAAGGGATGTTTGACGTGCACAAACTCATGTCAGGCAGGACGGCCAGCTTAACGTCCATCGAAGGGGCAACGCACACACACGTTGGCGAGCCACCCTGCCTGTGAAACACCAAGATGACAGTTTATAGCTGCTTCAGGATTCGAACCCAGGGCACACAGGTTGGGGTTAAGGAGGTGAGAGTGGAGACGAACCTGTCGGCCATCCTGCCAACCCTGTGTTCAGCATCATGAAAATGGGGCATTCGGCATATTGTTACATCGTTAGTAAGGGGGTGATCTTTTTGCAGGAGTTGGAAAGTCGGTGAAGCATGACGGGGAAACGATTTCAATAAAGGGGGGAAAAAAAGGAAAATAGATTTTGAGACATTTTCAGAGGTTCCAGAAAGCCTGGAAAACCTTGCAGATTCCAAACCGACGGAGGGATCCCGAACCTGAGGGCCAAGATTTTGGAATCTGCAAAAGTTCCGAGTGAGGCTGAAATGTGAATACGTTCAATGTTGAAATAAGAGGAAAGAAAGCCGACACCGTGGTTCAAATCCGGGACCTTTCACGGTCACCATCGCTTCGCACAGCAGAGACTGCGAGTCTCAATTTTAACCGGGATTCACCAAAACGGCCCACTAACACACTGCCCAATAGGTCCACCAAGTTCTAACAAAACGATCCACTAACACCTTGCCCAACAGGTCCACCGAGTTCTGACAAAATGATCAGCTAACACCTTGCCCAATAGGTCCACCAAGTTCTCATAAAACGATCCACGAACACCTTGCCCAATAGGTCCACCAAGTTTTGTCACAAAATGATGCACAAACACCTTGCCCAATAGGTCAACCAAGTTCTCACAAAATGATCCACTAACACCTTGACAATTGGTCCACCAAGTTCTGTCACAAAACGATCCACTAACACCTTGCCCAATATTCCACCAACTTCTCACAAAACGGTCCACTAACACCTTGCCCAATAGGTCCACCAAGTTCTCATAAAACGGCCCACTAACACCTTGCACAATAGGTCCACCAAGTTTTGTCACAAAACGATACACCTTGCCCAATGGGTCCATCAAGTTCTGTCACAAAACGATCCACCAACACCTTGGCCAATATGTCCACCAAGTTCTCACAAAATTATCCACTAACACCTTGCCCAATACGTCCACCAAGTTCTCACAAAACGATCCACTCACACCTTGCCCAATAGGTCCACCAAGTTCCCATAAAACAGCCCACGAACACCTTGCCCAATAGGTCCACCAAGTTTTGTCACAAAACAATGCACAAACACCTTGCCCAATAGGTCCACCAAGTTCTCACAAAATTATCCACAAACACCTTGCTCAATCGGTCCACCAAGTTCTCATAAAACGGCCCACTAACACCTTGCCCAAGAGGTCCATCAAGTTCTCATAAAAGGGCCCACGAACACCTTGCCCAATAGGTCCACCAAGTTTTGTGACAAAACGATCCACAAACACCTTGCCCAATGGGTCCACCAAGTTCTCATTAAACGGCCCACTAACACCTCACACAATGGGTCCACCAAGTTCTATCACAAAACGATCCACTAACACCTTGCCCAATATGTCCACCAACTTCTCACAAAATGATCCACCCACACCTTGCCCAATAGGTCCACCAAGTTCTGTCACAAAACGATCCACTAACACCTTGCCCAATAGGTCCACCAAGTTCTCAGAAAACGGCCCACTAACACCTTGCACAATAGGTCGACCAAGTTTTGTCACAAAACGATACACCTTGCCCAATGGGTCCATCAAGTTCTGTCACAAAACGATCCACTAACACCTTGCCCAATATGTCCAACAAGTTCTCACAAAATGATCCACTAACACCTTGCCCAATAGGTCCACCAACTTCTCACAAAACGATCCACTAACAACCTTGCCCAATTGGTCCACCAAGTTCTCATAAAACGGCCCACTAACACCTTGCCCAATAGGTCCACCAAGTTTTGTCACAAAACGATGCACAAACACCTTCCCAAATAGGTCTACCAAGTTCTCATAAAATGGCCCACTAACACCTTGCCCAATGGGTCCATCAAGTTCTGTGACAAAACAATCCACTAACACCTTGCCCAATATGTCCACCAAGTTCTCACAAAAAGATCCACTAACACCTTGCCCAATAGGTCCACCAAGTTCTGTCACAAAATGGCCCACTAACACCTTGCCCAATAGGTCCACCAAGTTCTGTCACAAAAAGATCCTCCAACACCTTGCCCAATAGGTCCACGAAGTTCTCACAAAACGGCCCACTAACACCTTGCCCAATAGGTCCACCAAGTTCTGTCACAAAACGATCCACTAACACCTTGCCCAATAGGTCCACCAAGTTCTCACAAAATGATCCACCAACACCTTGCCCAACAGGTCGACCAAGTTCTCACAAAACGGCCAACAAACACCTTGCCCAATAGGTCCACCAAGTTCTCACAAAACGATCCATGAACACCTTGCCCAATAGATCCACTGAGTTCTGACAAAATGATCTGCTAACACCTTGCCCAATAGGTCCACCAAGTTCTCACAAAATGATCTGCTAACACCTTGCCCAATAGGTCCACCAAGTTCTCACAAAATGATCTGCTAACACCTTGCCCAATAGGTCCACTGAGTTCTGACAAAATGATCCGCTAACACCTTGGCCAACAGGTCCAACAAGTTCTCACAAAACGGCCCAATAACACCGTGCCCAAAAGGTCCACCAAGTTTTGTCACAAAACGATGCACAAACACCTTGCCCAATAGGTCCACCGAGTTCTTACAAAATGATCCGCTAACACCTTGTCCAATAGGTCCACCAAGTTCTCACAAAATGATCTGTTGACACCTTGACAATAGGTCCACAGAGTTCTTACAAAACGATCCGCTAACACCTTGCCCAACAGGTCCACCAAGTTCTCACAAAAGGATCCACTAACACCTTGCCCAATAGGTCCACTGAATTCTTTGAAAATGATCCGCTTACACCTTGCCCAATAGATCCACCAAGTTCTCACAAAACCATCCACTAACACGTCTCCCAATAGGTCCACCAAGTTCTCACAAAATGATTCACTAACACCTTGCCCAATAGGTTCACCAAGTTCTGTCACAAAACGATCCACTAACACCTTGCCCAATAGGTCCACCAAATTCTCACAAAATGATCCACCAACACCTTGCCCAGCAGGTCCACCAACTTCTCCCAAAACGGCTCACTAACACGTTGCCCAATAGGTCAACCAAGTTTTGTCACAAAACGATGCACAAACACCTTGCCCAATTGGCCCACCAAGTTCTCACAAAACGATCCACGAACAACTTGCCCAATAGGTCCAATGAGTTCTTACAAAATGATCCGCTAACACCTTGCCCAACAGGTCCACCAAGTTCTCACAAAACGATCCACTAACACCTTGCCCAATCGGTCCACCAAGTTCTTACAAAAAGATCCGCTAACACCATGTCCAATAGGTCCACCAAGTTCTCACAAAATGATCTGCTAACACCTTGCCCAATAGGTCCACCGAGTTCTAACAAAATGATCTGCGAACTCCTTGCCCAATAGGTCCACCAAATTCTCACAATATGATCTGCTAACACCTTGCCCAATAGGTCCACGAAGTTCTCACAAAACGATCCACTAACACCTTACCCAATAGATCCACCAAGTTCTCAAAAACGATCCACTAACGCCTTGCCCAACAGGTCCACCATGTTCTCACAAAATGATCCACTAACACCTTGCCCAACAGGTCCACCAAGTTCTCACAAAACGATCCACAAACAACTTGCCTAATAGGTCCACCAAGTTCTCACAAAAGGATCTGCTAACACCTTGCCCAACAGGTCCACAAAGTTCTCACAAAACGATCCACTAACACCTTTCCCAATAGGTCCACCGAGTTCTTACAAAACGATCCGCTAACAACTTGCCCAACAGGTCCACCAAGTTCTCACAAAACGATCCACTAACACCTTGCCCAATAGGTCCACCAAATTCTTTGAAAATGATCCGCTTACACCTTGCCCAATAGGTCCACCAAGTTCTCACAAAATGATCCACCAACACCTTGCCCAACAGGTCGACCAAGTTCTCACAAAACGGCCAACAAACACCTTGCCCAATAGGTCCACCAAGTTCTCACAAAACGATCCACGAACACCTTGCCCAATAGATACACTGAGTTCTTACAAAATGATCCACTAACACCTTGTCCAATAGGTCCACCAAGTTCTCACAAAATGATCTGTTGACACCTTGCCCAATAGGTCCACCGAGTTCTGACAAAATGATCCGCTAACAACCTTGCCCAATTGGTCCACCAAGTTCTCATAAAACGGCCCACTAACACCTTGCCCAATAGGTCCACCAAGTTTTGTCACAAAACGATGCACAAACACCTTCCCCAATAGGTCCACGAAGTTCTCACAAAACGATCCACTAACACCTTACCCAATAGATCCACCAAGTTCTCAAAAACGATCCACTAACGCCTTGCCCAACAGGTCCACTAAGTTCTCAAAAACGATCCACTAACGCCTTGCCCAACAGGTCCACCAAGTTCTCACAAAACGATCCACAAACACCTTGCCCAATAGGTCCACCAAGTTCTCACAAAAGGATCTGCTAACACCTTGCCCAACAGGTCCACCAAGTTCTCACAAAACGATCCACGAACACCTTGCCCAATAGGTCCACAGAGTTCTTACAAAACGATCCGCTAACACCTTGCCCAACAGGTCCACCAAGTTCTCACAAAACGATCCACTAACACCTTTCCCAATAGGTCCACCGAATTCTTTGAAAATGATCCGCTTACACCATGCCCAATAGATCCACCAAGTTCTCACAAAACAATCCACCAACACATCTCCCAATAGGTCCACCAAGTTCTCACAAAATGATCCACTAACACCTTGCCCAATAGGTCCACCAAATTCTCACAATATGATCCGCTAACACCTTGCCCAATAGGTCCACCAAGTTTTGTCACAAAACGATGCACAAACACCTTGCACAATTGGCCCACCAAGTTCTCACAAAACGATCCACGAACAACTTGCCTAATAGGTCCACTGAGTTCTTACAAAATGATCCGCTAACACCTTGCCCAACAGGTCCATCAAGTTCTCACAAAACGATCCACTAACACCTTGCCCAATCGGTCCACCAAGTTCTTACAAAATGATCCGCTAACACCATGTCCAATAGGTCCACCAAGTTCTCACAAAATGATCTGCTAACACCTTGCCCAATAGGTCCACCAAGTTCTTACAAAATGATCCGCGAACTCCTTGGCCAATAGGTCCACCAAATTCTCACAATATGATCCGCTAACACCTTGCCCAATAGGTCCACGAAGTTCTCACAAAACGATCCACTAACACCTTACCCAATAGATCCACCAAGTTCTCAAAAACGATCCACTAACGCCTTGCCCAACAGGTCCACCATGTTCTCACAAAATGATCCACTAACACCTTGCCCAATAGGTCCACCGAGTTCTTACAAAACGATCCGTTAACACCTTGCCCAACAGGTCCACCAAGTTCTCACAAAACGATCCACTAACAACTTGCCCAATAGGTCCACCGAATTCTTTGAAAATGATCCGCTTACACCTTGCCCAATAGATCCACCAAGTTCTCACAAAACAATCCACTAACACGTCTCCCAATAGGTCCACCAAGTTCTCACAAAATGATCCACTAACACCTTGCCCAATAGGTTCACCAAGTTCTGTCACAAAACGATCCACTAACACCTTGCCCAATGGGTCCACCAAATTCTTACAAAATGATCCACCAACACCTTGCCCAACAGGTCCACCAAGTTCTCACAAAACGGCTCACTAACACCTTGCCCAATAGGTCCACCAAGTTTTGTCACAAAACGATGCACAAACACCTTGCCCAATTGGCCCACCAAGTTCTCACAAAACGATCCACGAACAACTTGCCCAATAGGTCCACTGAGTTCTTACAAAATGATCCGCTAACACCTTGCCCAACAGGTCCACCAAGTTCTCACAAAACGATCCACTAACACCTTGCCCAATCGGTCCACCAAGTTCTTACAAAATGATCCGCTAACACCATGTCCAATAGGTCCACCAAGTTCTCACAAAATGATCCACTAACACCTTGCCCAATAGGTCCAACGAGTTCTTACAAAACGATCCGCTAACACCTTGCCCAACAGGTCCACCAAGTTCTCACAAAACGATCCACTAACACCTTGCCCAATAGGTCCACCGAATTATTTGAAAATGATCCGCTTACACCTTGCCCAATAGATCCACCAAGTTCTCACAAAACAATCCACTAACACGTCTCCCAATACGTCCACCAAGTTCTCACAAAATGATCCACTAACACCTTGCCCAATAGGTTCACCAAGTTCTGTCACAAAACGATCCACTAACACCTTGCCCAATAGGTCCACCAAATTCTCACAAAATGATCCACCAACACCTTGCCCAACAGGTCCACCAAGTTCTCACAAAATGATCCACTAACACCTTGCCCGATAGGTTCACCAAGTTCTGTCACAAAACGATCCACTAACACCTTGCCCAATAGGTCCACCAAATTCTCACAAAATGATCCACCAACACCTTGCCCAATTGGCCCACCAAGTTCTCACAAAACGATCCACGAACAACTTGCCCAATAGGTCCACTGAGTTCTTACAAAATGATCCGCTAACACCTTGCCCAACAGGTCCACCAAGTTCTCACAAAACGATCCGCTAACACCATGTCCAATAGGTCCACCAAGTTCTCACAAAATGATCTGCTAACACCTTGCCCAATAGGTCCACAGAGTTCTTACAAAATGATCCGCGAACTCCTTGCCCAATAGGTCCACCAAATTCTCACAAAACGATCCACTAACACCTTGCCCAACAGGTCTGAGTTCTTACAAAATGATCAGCCAACACCTTGCCCAATTGTTCCACCAAGTTCTCACAAAACGATCCACTAACACCTTGCCCAACAGATCCATCAAGTTCTCACAAAACAATCCACTAACACCTTGCCCAATTGGTCCACAAAGTTCGCATAAAACGATCCACTAACACCTTGCCAAATAGGTTCACCAAGTTCTCACAAGACGATCCACTAACACCTTGCCCAATAGGTCCACCAGGTTCTCACAAAATGTCCACTAACAACTTGCCCAATAGGTCCACAAAGTTCTCACAAAATGATCTGCTAACACCTTGCCCAATAGGTCCACCGAGGTCTTACAAAACGACCCACTAACACCTTGCCCAATTAGGTCCAACATGTTTTGTCACAAAGCGACCGACTTACACCTTACACAATGGCTGGACAATCTTCTTCTTCTTCTGGACTGGACTACCTTGCACAATCTTCTTCTCCAGAATGGCTGGACATATCGAGGGGAAACTTCACACACACCCCCAAGCTTTGGTGATACCAGGGTGCTCATGAAAAATTGATCGGTCACATGGTTTGGCAGCCACATTGGATTGAAGGAATTTTTTTTTTAATTCTCTCTTGAACTGCTGCATCAATCGATGTGAAACTTCAAAGTTATGATCTCGTAGTGATCGGGAATATATGCTTTAAATTTCAATGTGATCAGACACATGGTCTGGCAGACATAATTATTTAATCCTATCCAGGCTCCTCCTGATGACTCCATCTTTGCTTTTTGCTTGTTCGGGTTCCTTCTGATGACTCAAATGTAGTATTTATTTTATTTGGTCTTCCACTTGATTTCAATTTTTTTTATTTTATTACAAATTTGCTGCCAGAAGAGTTGGCTCACACCCAATCCTCTATACTGCGCTGGGTAAGTATTCTATGAATATAATGTAGTTCTTACTTTCAGTAGAAGTTGTTAGAATACATGTAGTACAAATCTGTGACAATTAATGCCCTTCATTTTCATGTTATTTATACAAAATCCATAAAGGAAAATGAATCATACAAATATCTGTGAGATAGAAAATAGCAAATCAGGAGTACTGTACACTGTTATGTTTTGATGATGTTTTTGTCTTCTGTACGTCTTACCACACCTGCGCCTGGCAGGATAGGCCAAAGGTAATGTGCACGCTTACCTCTGAGCTCCCTAACCTGGGTTTCAATCCCAACCCCACTGTTCTCTGTGGCAGGGTGATTCATCAATGTGTCATCCCTCGGATGGACATTACACTGGGTGTTCCGTCTGTCAGCATTCGTTGGTGGACGTTAAAGATCCCACGGTGTTCATCATGAAGAGTAGGCGAGCTATCGCCGGCACCGAAATGGCTAAATTCCTGTTCTAACTCAAAGGTGGCATTGCATGAGTGGCAAAGCCACCGCTCCTCTCCCCAGCTCATACATCTTTCGTTTAGAAGAACAACAACCCCCGTTCATCAATTCTTCCAAATCGTTTGCTCGGACTCCATATTTTGCTCCAACTCTTTCACCTCTCACCGAACTCATCTTGCACATTTACCGCACTCTCCAATGTTCTCCCCCACGCTCCCACCCAACATCTCCTTAACATTTTAAACTCACCTGACCACCCTCTCTTGCACTCACTCCTCTGCCACCCATTTGCGTTTTCCCTTTTCTTCAGTGCTGGAGGAATATTTAAAGGGACGTATGCATTTTGTGCAGACCATGTCTGAACTTGCATCAAGAGGCCAGAACATGAAGATGCTAAAGAATGCCAGTGAGTATTGCACACTCATTGTAAAATACTGTGCAATGCAGGCTCTGTCTGCGTTAAGGAAACTGCAGACATGTGTGCAGAATAAATAAAGAAGAATTTATCGTTAACAACATTTCAAGCATTAATAAAAACATAGCCTATCATGGCGTTGCTTTGTTGAAGTGATATTGACACTTAAGCAGTCCACCATGGTGGGATAAAGATTTCTCACAAATAAATGTTCAGACAGGTATTCTGTTTATATGGTAACCTCCGACCTTCTTCTTCCACTTGCTTTGAAGAAGGGTTCACACCTTAAACATAGACTAACCCTTCTTTTTTTTTCCTCATGGCGGTTAGCATCTACTCGTACCTCTGTCAACATTTGGTGAGGATAATTCTTGAAGAAGAATAAGAAGAAGACTAGTTTACCATTGAGTGTGTACATTTATGTTGAACTTTAGCTCTGATTTGTTTTCGAAACAGATTGTCCCGCCACTATCAGTGGTGAATTATTGGTGGGCCTCACCCGCCATTTCAGGATGGAGAACTCCAATTAGATCTGATCTGATCCTTCCCATGCCGACTGAGAAGATCGGTGTGGTGGTGCCATGTTGGTGTTTCTACAGGCAAAAGGGCTCATTTAATCTTTGCACCAAGTTAAAACAGGAATTTGGAATGCATTCAAAGTACTGCTATGACGAACCCACTGTTCGTCGAAAGACACCATGAGATCTTTCACGTCCAGCAAACTGATGCTAGCAGGCAGGACACCCAGCTTGAGGTCCATCCGAGAGATGGCACAATTTGTGCTGAAACGCCCCGCGTGCGAAGCATCAATCCGACAGTTTAGAGTCGGGTTGGGAATCTATCCCAGCCCAGACAACTGAAAAGCAAGTGCGCTACCCCCACAGCATCATATCAGACATTGCAGTTACATAATTCACAATGGAATACAAAGAAATTAAGATGCCTGAAAAGGATATTCTACCCCCCCCCCCAGTCTGTCGCACATCCTTGTAAGACCCAATAATATGCCAAACGAGCACCAGTTGTACTTTAGGATAGACAGCCCGTGCCATTCACCCGATATGCCATGTTCTCAGTAATAGAGCATAAAATGCTATCTATTTTGCCAAGCCTATGCTCATAACATAGCAGTGTTTTGATTGGACGATACTTCAATTTTGTGGTTTCTTGTCCTTCACGTCCTTTGTGAAACCCATGAAAACCTGCTATCTTATGATTGCAGATGAGTAATTTCACAAACACAATACATACATGTAACAATGCAATTGCATATATTGCACAGTGTGTGGTCGAATTTGTTTCGTTGGACCTTGTAATGTTTTGTTTGTGCAGCATGCCTTATGGCATCCCTGAAAGCTTTCATAACTTCTAAAACACCACAAAGAAGCATGCGATGAATTGAAGTTTCAATTTTTGTGGTCTTATGAGAAACGATGATTAAAATTTTTGATTAAACGCCAAAGGAGTTAAAAAAAAAAAAAAAAAAAAAATATATATATATATATATATATATATATATATATATATATATATATATATATATATATATATATATATATATATATATATATATATATATATATATATATTTCAACAACCAAGTTAAAGTGAAAATCAGTCAAAATCTCAAAACAATTCAGAGAACATTAAATACTTTCCCCATTGGAATAACTGATGGACTGGCAGAATAGCTTAGGCCTTGGACTGGAGGTATAAAAAAAAAAAAACTGGAGATATAAACACTCACCTTGAAATGTCCAGCCTTGGTGCAAATCCCAACCCAAATATAAATTGTCGTCCTGGTATTTTGCACGTGCACATCATCCATCGAAAGGACGTTTAGTTGGAGGAATCCATCGGCCAGCATTGTTTGTTGGTGGATGATAAATATGCCACAGTATTATTTGCGAAGAGTAAGCTATCAATGCAACCCTGGTCGGTTTCCAAATTCCTGTCACCTTCGGGCGAACATCAGGCCTGGCCAGCTGGTTCGTGAAAGACGGGCTAAAAAAGTTCGATGGTAAACTCCACATAATTGCAACTGTTAAAGAAGCAACAATAACAACATGAATTATTGTTAGAAGGAACTTGAACATAGGAAGTGGCCATTAGGCCCATTAAGTCACGCAAACCCATGGCTGTTGTCAGTTCCCGATTCTTTTTAAATGCTGAGCAGAAAATAAAGAAGCAACACATGCCATTTTAAAAATCTTTGGTATGACTTGGCCAGGGTTCGAAACACCGACCTCCCAGATTCAGAGCAGATGCTCAAACCATAACACCACCTACTTGTAGTCTGGTCTTCAGATCCATCCATTTAATTGGATGAACACCAGTGAGTATTGCACACTCAATGAGCATACAAATTTGATGGTGGCTCATCAACAATATGTGCCACGGTCAAATTCAACCCGGCTACGTTCTGATACTTTGTGTCAAAAACTACATCTGTTATTGCAAACTGATCTTCGTGGCCTTTGTTGGTAACAAGCTCAAATGAGCTAAGATCCTCGTCCACTTAATTATGACGTCATAAAAACGAATATGACGTCATTGTGATGTATCAGGTTTGCGATAAATTATCTGTGCTAATGCCCGGCTTGATTCCCACAAACAAAATTCAAACAGCTTGCCTAGTTTCGGAGATAATGGTATAAGCGATTTCCATTAGCGGTGATATTATGTCAACTTTTTTTCTCGGAAGAATTTCCAAAATCAGTAAGGGTGGATCAGTAAGGATGAAGTGAGGACTGCTATGAAGAAGATGAAAAGTGGAAAGGCGGTTGGCCCAGATGGTATACCAGTGGAGGCATGGAAGTGCTCAGGAGAGATGGCAGTGGGGTTGTTAACCAGATTGTTTAATAAAGTCTTGGAAAGTGAGAGGATGCCGGAGGAGTGGAGATTAAGTGTAGTGGTTCCGATTTTCAAGAATAAGGGTGATGTGCAGAGCTGTGGAAATTACAGAGGGATGAAGTTGTTCAGCCACACCATGAAGTTGTGGGAAAGAGTAGTGGAAGCTCGGTTGAGAGGAGAGGTGACGATCTGTGAGCAGCAATATGGGTTTATGCCAGGAAAGAGCACCACTGATGAAATGTTTGCTTTGAGAATGTTGATGGAGAAGTATAGGGAAGGCCAGAAGGAGTTACATTGTGTGTTTGTGGATTTAGAGAAAGCTTATGATAGGGTGCCAAGAGAGGAGTTGTGGTATTGTATGAGGAAGTCGTGAGTGGTGGAGAAGTATGTGAGGGTGGTGCAGGAAATGTATGAGGACAGTGTGACAGCGGTGAGGTGTGCGGTAGGAATGACGGACCGGTTTAAGGTTAAAGTGGGATTGCACCAAGGATCGACTCTGAGCCCTTTCCTGTTTGCAATGGCGATGGACAGGTTGACGGACGAGATCAGACTGGAGTCTCCATGGACTATGATGTTCGCGGATGACATCATGATCTGTAGGGAGAGTAGGGAGCAGGCTGAAGCGAGCCTTGAGAGGTGGAGGTACGCACTGGAGAGAAGGGGAATGATAATCAGTCGGAGTAAGACGGAGTACATGTGCGTCAATGAGAGGGAGGGTGGTGGTATGGTGCGGTTGCAAGGAGTTGAGGTGGGGAAGGTGGATTGGTTTAAATACTTGGGATCAACTGTCCAAAGTAACGGAGAGTGTGGGAGAGAAGTGAAAAAGAGAGTGCAGGCAGGATGGAGTGGGTGGAGAAGAGTTGCAGGAGTAATTTGTGACAGAAAGGTAGCTGCAAGAGTGAAGGGGAAAGTATATAAGACGGTAGTGAGACCAGCTATGTTGTATGGTTTGGAGGCGGTGGCACTAACAAAAAGACAGGAAGCGGAGCTGGAGGTGGCAGAGTTAAAGATGCTGCGATTCTCGTTGGGAGTGACGAGGATGGATAGGATAAGAAATGAGTATATTAGAGGGACAGCGCAGGTAGGACGGTTTGGAGACAAAGTGAGAGAGGCGAGATTGAGATGGTTTGGACATGTGCACAGGAGGGAAGCAGAGTATATCAGGAGAAGGATGTTGAAGATGGAGCCGCCAGGCAGGAGGAGAAGAGGAAGGCCAAAGAAGAGGTTCATGGATACGGTGAGGGCAGACATGCGGGTGGTTGGAGTGTCAATGGAAGATGTGGAGGATATAGCGAAATGGAGACGGTTGATCCGCTGTGGCGACCCCTAACGGGAGCGAGCCGAAAGAAGAAGAAGATTTCCAAAATCAGAGATGGTTACTGCCTGCGCGTGGGCTTTCTGCATATACATGGCAAGTTTCACGAAGATCCAATGAAAACTCTGGGTTGTGAAACAAAAAATGTCAAAAAATAGGAATGACGTCATAAAAATTTATATGACGTCATAATGATGTATCATATGTGCGGTAATTCATCTCTGCTTATGCCCTGTTCGATTCTCGCAAACAGAATTCAAAAAGCTTGCCTAGTTTCTGAGATAATTTTTTAGGCGATTTCCATTAGCGGAGATATTTTGACGTCATAACTTTTTTTCTAAGAGGAATTTTCAAAATCGGAGATGGTTACTGTCTGCGCAGAGAATTTTTACATATATATGCGAAGTTTCAGGAAGTTTCGATGAAAACTGTAGGCTGTGAAACAAAATAGTCCACAAGAAGAAGATGAAGAACAACAACGTGAGTAAGACTTAGAGATCCTCCACGAGCTAAAAATCCTCCTCCTCCACAAGGATCTAAAAACTTGGAACTGTAGTAGTCAATGACACCTACTGTTGTTGGTTTTCATTGATGGAGAGTGGTCTTGTGAAAAAGATGAGGATCATTCTGGATTGAGGAAAGAGGGATAACAGAAGACAATAAAATGGGGAGGTTCCACAAAACATAAATGAAATGATTTCAGTCCACTCCAGGAAAAAGGCCTGCCTCAACTTATGCAGAGGGGTTTGGCATTCGTGTGAATTGCATGTTTGCAAGAGTTTGCAGCCACGAGAATCAAATCTTCACCAATCAATGGAGAAAGAAAGAAGTCTTTAACCATTAGACACAACAATCAGCTCTTAAAGGAGGATGAGGCAAGAAAAAAACAGCAGACAAAGAAGCAAGAAAAAATGATTTTAGCGGCTATCTACATATTAACATTTAAGCAAAAGGGCAGTATACGAGGGAGTATTGAAAAGTAATGTCTCATATCCTTTGTCTCCAAAACACAAAACAGGTGGATATATTCAAATGAAGGAAAAGATATTCAAATGTCCGCACATTAGTTCCTCTCACCACTGGATGCGAAGTTTCATGATTCTGACATTGGATGTCCCAGTGCTACATTAGTCAAGATGGCAGAGAGCAGCAGGATGTCATCAGTGCTGTGAAGTGCTGGAGATGAGAGTTGAATACCATTATGATCCTGAGAGTAAGAGACGGTCAATAAGTACCGCCAGAAATGATCACTAGCCCCGACTTGGCTCCGTCAGATTTTCATCTCTTCCCAAAACTTAAGGAACACCTTCATGGAGAACATTTTTCTTCCGACGATGATGTCAAAGCCGCTGTGAAGTGCTGGTTCAGTCAGCAGGACACACAGTTCCATCGTGACGGCATCACAAAACTACTTGAACGTTGGTATAAATGTGTGGTGTTTATGTGATCGTATTGTGGTGGTGATTATGATCGTGTTGTGATTATGATCAGTGGTTGTGGTTGAGAAATAAAAATACACCATGGTAGAATAAAGATTGATGCTAATACTTGTCTTTGTTTCATTCGAATATTTTTACCTGTTTGGAAGAAAAAGAATAGGAGGCATTACTTTCCAACACGCTCCTGTATTTCACATCTCCACCCAACTCACATAATCCCTTCAATTCCTCTCCAATCCACCCCCCCCCCTTTTGTAAATTAATTTCCTCCTTTGCTCTTGAACCTCTAAGCCATCTATTTTTTGTTGTTTTGAATTTCCTTGGTCATTTGTCCCCCCCCCCCCCAGTTTCGCTACATTGTTGCTCATTCTGTATGTTTCATTTTTCTCTGTCCTCTTTGCTATGTAGATGTCATGGCATTGCTGCAGCCATTAATGCTGGATGTGGATCCATCAGTTCAACAAATAGCAACACAAGCACTCGGTCGGTTGGTCGGTCACAGCGAGGAGATGGCCAAAGAGTTGGTTCAAGGAGAAGTGTTACCACAGATCGTGAACTCATTGCCCAAGCATAACGTATGCTCAATATTCGTCAACATAGTCTTGAAAGAGTGAAAGTGTACGTTTTAATAATCTCCTTGTAGTCTCCAAATAATTATTCTATGATAGACCTGTTAAAAAGCTTAGTATTATGATTGTTTACATCTCATGTCAAAGTTATTTCTTTGTTGATGTTTTATCGAGTGTCAAGATACCCGACAGACCTTTGTTATTCAATTTTTCACCATGAGGGGACACCAATGTCACGCCCATCAAACGCCATTGTTTGACAGATTGTGTGTTTATCTGACAGCAGTAAAATGAAGTGGCTAATACTTAACTGCAGAATCTTTGGAAAATATGAAGTACTGTGAGGTTTGGTGTTGTAATTTACAACAACAGTCACAGGAAACTCCAGACGTGGATCGGTCAAGCCGACCTCAATATAAGTGTCCCATGGGTGCATGGATGGATGGTTCGATGGATTATCCTCCTCATGCAACAAGATATAACCAGTATTTCTTTGAATTATTATTAAGATATATTGTAAGCCATATTTTTTTCAACGAACAATATAAAAAGTGTTTATTTTAATTATTATAAAGATACAAGCAGTATTTATTAAAACTAACAGGATATAATAATTGTTTATTTTAATGATTGTTAAGACATTCATCCATCCATCCATCCATTGGGACCATACTCTGTGCAGAGCGTTGGTGCTGCCTTAAGGCCCGGTCACACCTTGACGTTTTAGCCAACGTATGCCGATTTTTGAAATTTTTTTCTAAAACGCTGGCACACGTTGAATACGTTATGGGTAAGTTTTGATAACATTGAGAGCACGCTGAAAAACACTGCCATACGTCGTTGTACGCTGGCTTTAAACGTTGTACTTTTTGGTTGTCCTCAAATTTTTTCATGCTTGAAAATTCACGACGTATGCCGGCGTATGACTCACACGTTCCGCTACGCTGGCCACAAGTTGTATGCACGGTCTGCGATCGTTGACAGACGTCAACACATGCTACTTATAAGTTGAGACACGCCGAGGTAATGTTTAGCGTACCCGAAACTTATTTCTAACCTATGATTAACGTGTTGTTGGCACATTACGCGATCGTTGCCACACATCGACAGACGTTACTTTTAAGTTACTCATAGGCTGAAAGACGTCGGTATAATGGATCGTCCTTGCGTCAGCGTCCACGGCCACGGCCAGGACACTTATTTGCAGCATTCTTCAAACTTTTCTTCGGCATGACGAGGATGTTCACACTTCGATGTCTAGCTTGGCTATGATTCCAATTGTCCATCGCAGCGTCGATTTAAAATAGTCGAGTTTGAGCGTTTTAACACGTTCAGAAGAAACGCTTCAAATTTCAAAACCCCAGCGTCAAAAAACAAAGGCGAGTGACAGCAATTTAAATCGTTCATTGTAAACAATGAAAATAGCTGAGTGGTACCGTTTAAAAGTCGTTGAGTGTAAAAAAAATCCAATTGTTGAGCGCAAGTGTCTACTTTCAATAGTGGAGATGCAGCCATTTAAATCGTTGAGTGGCAGCCTATGAATAGCAAACCCCACGTCACCGGCAAAGATAAACTGCCACACGATATGGATAAGTTAGGCTATCGTTGGGCATAGTTTGTGAACGCCGGCTTCACGATAATTATTCGTTGGTATATCGTATCTATAAGTAATCAAAGCGCTCTATGCACATTATTAGTTCATTGTGCATTTGTCCAACCCGTTATGAATAGACCTAAATCGTAAAAACAAGCCATAGCTCATTGTTGAAAAAGTCCCATAAAAATTAGCCGCGAAGAACTTCGAACAATGGTGCAAAGATGTCTCCTACCCGTGGACACGTGGACGCAAGGAGGATCCATCATAACCCACACCCTCCCCCTCACACTCACCTACTACTGCCAACATGAACAAACTACTACTAATACTAATACTAATACTGATACTAATACTGTTACTGCTGACATGGACATCGACTCAAAAAGGACTCGAAAACACTGTTGGGTTCCCCTTTTATGAGCAGCATTTTTATATACCAATTCCCAAAACCGCTGGGAACACGTCTTTATATGGCAGTTGTAAGCTAGAAACACGTTCATTTATTTTTTTTTGTCGACCGGAAGACGTCATTGGAATACGTCTACATACGTCGATGTGTGTTGGGACTACGTAAAGAATTGGTTCAAAGCACGTCAAACATAAGTTAGAAATAAGTTTCGCGTAAAAAAGACATTACCGTGACGTGTTTCGACTTATGAGTAGCTTATAAGTAGCCTTTGTGGACGTGTGTAAGTGTCCACATATCGTGTGTAAAACTTATCCCCATCGCATGCGGAACGTGTGTCATACGCCGAGTACGTCCAAAAATTTTGAACATGTTTAAAATTTCTTGACGTACTCTACTTGCTTCGACGTATGATAGCGTACTTTAGCGTTCTACTCACGTATACCAAACTTACTCATACCGTATTTGACGTGCCCCAACGTTTTAGACACATTTTTCTTAGGTCGGCATACGCTGGCAAGATCGCCAAGGTGTGACCGCGATGTTGTCACTTCCATTTCTACGGCAGTTATGATTCGAATCGTTGTGCGTCAGCCTTTTAATAGGCTACGTCACGACATCGTCGGCGATGCGTGCAACGCGCTATGCCTAAGTTAGACTATCGTTGGGCATCGGTTGTGTAGGCCGACAACAGGTTCAGCATTCGTTGGTATAAGTTATCTATAACACAACGAAACGTTCTGTGTCCGTTACCAATGCGTTATACATAAGACCAAGTTGCTATGAATACGTCCGAATCTTTAAAAAAAAACATCAAAAGTTCAACGTAAGCCAGCGTTTTACATACATTTTAATACGTTGCCATCGCTGGCTAAAACGTCAAGGTGTGACCGGGCCTTTAGCAGTCTCCTTGATTATTGGGCACAATCCTGGATGGGTCACCCGTATTCATTTTAATGATTGCACTGGTCAACAAGTCATTGTCAACAGATATAATTATAGGTGGACTCAATAGCTCTATGGATGCCGATTCCAAATCTGTTTTTGGTTTTCCTCCAGTTCTCTAGTTTTCATGATGACACCGATCAAATTTGAAAGGTTGTTGCCATTTCAGGCAATAATCTTTCAAATTAAAAAACAAGATGTGCTTGAGGAAAACCACAAACAGATTTGGAATCAGCGTACAAAACTGGTCTTGAAAAGTGTGCTTACATCTTTAATGAGAGAAAAAAGTTCAATTTTGTCGACCAGTGTTATTACGATATAAGCAGTATTTACTGAAACTAACAAGATATAATGAGTATTTATTTCACTGATTATGTAAATCTAAGCAATATTTATTAATTAGCAAGATGTAACCAGTATTCATTTTAAAGATACAGTCAAGATATAACAAGACAGTATATTTTAATTATTATTAAGCTAGAAGCAGAATTTATTGAAACTAACAAGATATAACCAACATTCCTTTTAATGATTATTAAGACAGTATAAGCAGTATTTATTCAAACTAACAAGACATAATAAGACAGTGTTTATTACTTGGCGAATTTTTTTTTTGCCAAGTATGTTGGTCTGTCGCGTTTGTGTCTGTCTGTCTGTTTGTTTTGTCACACGATTTTTGGCCACAGTTTTGAAGCAAATGTTCTGAAATTTTTTGAGTGTGTAGATGACCAGCCAAGGACAGCAACGCTTAATTTTGGTAAAGATCCGAATCCGAATTCAGATCTGAGAATTTTTAAAGTGATTCTTCACCATTGAGAGATCAGCCTAAACCGATATGTAACACAATATTTCAAAAAGTTATGGATGTAATCACATGAAACTTGGTGGACAGGTTGGGAGTGCCACAAGGCCGAATTGTTTCAATTTTGGTGAAGATCCAAATCCAGATCTGGGTACGATAATTATTTAACTTTTAACTGATTCTTCACCATTTAGAGATGGGGATAAAAACGAGATTGCATGATATCTCAAAAATTGTAGACGGATTCGGATGAATCTTGGTGGACGTGTTCGTTAGGTAACAAGAACAAGCAGATTCGATTTTGTTCAGGTCTGGATTCAGATCTGGCCTATCAGTGGGATACAAAATGTAAACGATTCAGCCTGGCAGAGGTATGTGCTCAACCGAGTGCCATTCCGTTTCGCCAAGTTGTTGCTCTATGACCGATTTTTCATTTTCATTATTATTAAAGTACAAGGAGTATTTATTAAAACTAACAAGATATAATCAGTGTTTATTTTAATGATTATTAAGATATAAACAGTCTTTATAAAAACTAACAGGATATAACAAGTATTTATTAAAATGATTACTAGCATGGTTCGGCTCGCTACGCTCGTCTCCCCACACGTCATTGCAGAGATTGACATCACAGATTTGCTGTGTTGGCATGATTTACAACAATCATAATACAAACATTTATTTTCTACAAATTTATTTGTAATATTGCTGATATTGTATTTATTTGAAATTTCATTTGTGATACAAGAGGGTCCAAGTGGTCTAAGTGGTCAATGGTCTCAGCTGTCTAATTTGCCTGAAGGGTGTAAGGGGTCAAAATGGTGTTAAGGTTGAAGGGGTCTAAAGGGTCTTTGGGTTTTTTTGGATCTGTGGGGTCTTTTGGGACTTCTGGGTCTTTTGGGACTTATGGGTCATCGGTGTGTTTTGGTCTTCAGGGTCTTTTGGGAATTTTAGATCTTTTCTGACTTTTGGGTCTTTGGGGCTTTTGGGTCCTCAGGGTCTTTGGGGTCATTTTGGTTCTTCAATGACTTTTGGGTCTTCAGGATATTTTAGGTCTTTGGGGTCTATGGGGTTGTGTGGGTCTTCAGGATCTTGGGGGTCTTTTAGGTCTTCAGGATATTTGGGGGTCTTGGGGGTGTTTGGGGTCTTGGGGGTCTTCAGGTTTGTAGGGGTCTTGGGGGGGTCTTCTGGGTCTTGGGGATCTTCAGGGTCATTATGGTCTTGGGGGTGTTTAGATTTTTGGGGTCTTCTGGGTCTTTGGGGTCTTGGCGGTCGTCGAGGTCATGGGGGTTTTTGGAGTCTTCAGGGTCTTTGGGGGTCTTGGGGATGTTTGGAGTCTTGGGGGGTTTTTGGGGTCTTCAGGGTCTTTTGGGTCTTCTATAGCTATATCTGTGTTAATTGTCAACAATCTTCTGACATCCACTTTGGCAGCATCCAACATATGCAGAATCATCCGACTCAGCTTCCTCATGCAGACAGGACTGTAAACCTGACATGTCAGAGGATTTAAAACAAATAACTCTATCTTCACATGTGGTGATTATCTGCTTATCACTCTCGATGGTGACACTCCGCTCAGCCAATAGCTCCAAAAGTTCAGTGTTGTTCTCATCAAGATGGAGGAATTGCTGCCAATTTCCAGGGACTGGGATGACGGATTCTACTTTTCTTCACACACCTTTTCCATGCCTCTCTCGTGTGGCTGCCTTCAACGAATCTTTCTTGTAGACATCTCAGATGACATCTAGTCTCTTTTCAACATGTTGCAGTTGCCTCTGGTGATATGTTAAGAATACTTCAGCTGCATCGATGCCAAGTATTCTTATCTAGCGGTGAGTGGTTTGAGTATATTCACAATAATTATGGCACCCGTGGAAGGGGACTCCTCGGTAGGCATGGCCAAATCTTCAAGGCACTGCAACAAATCAGCCTCAGCAGGTCCTTATTTTCCTCGATGAGATATTGAAGGTGGACATGGCTGATTCTCAAACATGAAAAAATCTTCTAACTCGACATCTCGTGCCTGGCATGCAAAGTAAAATCTTTAAAAGAGATTACAAGCACTCTTGAGACTAGCTATTTGCATGTGTGGCTTAGATGCTGGCTTCTTAGATGGGCAAGACATCAGAGATAAATTATTTCTCCTGATGGAATTAGATAGAGGCACGGAGCATTTAACAACGCTTTCTTTTACAAAGGGCTGGTGCTGAGATTTTCCAATCTGCTCTGCTACATCAACTGGACTTATGACCGATTCATCTGCAACATCCTTGTTGTGAAGACTAATAAGATCACCACTGAGCTCACAAAAGGGGTTTCCATTGCGCTCCACAACTTGAGTAAGAGAATGTACATCTCTGATAAAATCAGCCTGGCGGCTTTTCTTCTGCTCATGGTGTTTGAATTGGTCATCTCTTCGAGGATGCGAGTAGTTCCCAATGTCCACTGCTGATTCAAACTCCTGGATAAGTCGTGTCACCTCTGAACCATCGACTGTCCACCTATGAAAAGCAACATGGTTTTCTGTAAGACCAACAGCTCCTCCTTGTCCCTTAACTGAGGCGTTGTTTTGCTCGTGAGCATGGTCTGTGGGAATCTTAGAACAGCTGTTCCTGGTTTTACTTACGACAAAATGTCCCTGGTTGAATTCTTCTGCTATGGTCGGGTGTGTATGATTTAGCAAAATCATATCCATGATGTGGACTGGTACCCATCTTGAGTAATGCGTATGATCCAGTGCAAAGAACCACGGTGCCATGGCATCAAGAACATCTTTGTATAGAGGGAAATTTCCTTCTCAAAGTGACCTGACATAAATCAGCAACATGAGTTCCAGGTGTAAAGCAATGCACCAAGAGTGAAACGTTGGGCTTTCATTGACCATTCGACTGCACCAATCATCCATGGAGAGGGGACTCTTGCCTTCTTGCAGAGTGGAACAATATTGAATGTATGCTTTCTGTTGGAGGCTGAAAAGTGCACAAGCAATGACTTGATGTGCCTGACCAGCTCTGGTTACATGGCTGGCCTTGAGGAATGAATCTGAAGTATCTGATGAGACAACGGCTGCTTGTACCAGTGCCACTGTCCAACCACTGCCCAACCACTAAATGATTTACCTGCAAGCAAAAGAAAAACGTAAGAAACCATATCAACCACTTATTTCCAATTTCAATAGGTTTCTGGTACAACTTCTGGGAAATCTTCCTTTGCAGTTTTAAGAGGATGCAATCGAAATTGTGGCAGTTATCATATAATGTTGTTCGTGTCAGCAGCGAATGTGCCAGAACAAACTCAAATGTACACTATGCTCTTACATTGTGTGAGGGATATAATAACTATCATGTCATATCACATGCATGATAGCATACAAGTGTTTTCATGTTCATATATATGTCTAAAATTAGCCTGGTGTTGGCGCAGTGGTTAGGGCAGCGGCTTGGGATCCAAAAGGTCCTGAGTTCAAGCCCCGTTGAGCCATTGAATTAATACACCAGGGGGTTGACTCAGCCTGTCATCCTTCCGAGGTCGGCGAAATGAGTACCAGTGGACTGGGCCGGTGTATACCCCGGTTAAAATAGGTGTACCATATCCCTGTGTCATAAGAGGCGACCAGGGTTGCGTCAGGAAGGGCATCCGGCGTAAAACATGTGCCAAATCACTATGCGGATCATACGGATGATCCGCTGTGGCGACCCCGAACGGGAGCAGCCGAAAGAAGAAGAAGAGGATATATGTCTAAAATTACCAGATAACATATCGCATCCGAGCCAATAAAGTTGAAAGCTGGTTTGGTATAGGCAATCGCCATACATCGTATAAACACTTTCAAAAAGTATGGGCAAAAATAGTTTGTCTCTGTGGTCCATATCGGAAATCATTCATATCATCTTGGGGAACAATTGTTCTATGTTTCAGGTTTGTAGCACGATGTGCACAATTGGCCCTAAATATGCGTACATCCGCCAGAACAGTATTTCTTAAAACTAACAAGATATAACCAGTATTTATTTTAAGTATCAAGGTCGGCAAAATGATAGAATAATAATAATAATAATACTACTAATAATAAAAACAACATTCCTTATTTTAATGATTAACTGCTTACATTAAAATAGTACATTGAAAAACAGTAAAAACTGGAAAAATGGGGGTGTTCTAAAACTTTTGACTGGTCGTGCAAGCAGTATTTATTAAAACTAACAAGATATAACAAGCATTTATTTTAATGATTACTTAGATATAAGCAGTGTTTATTAAAACTAACAAGATATAAGAAGTTCTTATTTTAATGATTATGAAGATATAATAATAGGACCATTCCTTTCACGCCGTAAAGGTGCATTGGGCTGCCGAGGCAGTTTCATTGGCAAGGAGTACAGTCCTGGACAGGTCGCCACTCCGACGCAAGTTACTCCGAAAGGTTATTACCCCAGTACACTGGTACTCATTTCACCAACCTCAGAAGGATGACAGGTTGAGTCAACCCCACCTGGTATTAATTCAACAGTAAACAGGAGCTCGAACTCAGTACCCTTAGGTCCCAAGCCAGCCACCTTAACCACAAAGCCAACACCAGGCTGTATTAAGATATAAGCAGTACTTATTCAAATTAATAAGTTATACAGTATTCAAGAAATAACAAAATTGACAAAGGTTACAAATGGCCTGAAAACAATGAAAGAAAATTTATTTTATTAACAAAACTTAAAAGTTCAGAAAACACTAAATGTTGTGTATTTTGTAAGGGTTTAATTACTGCATGTATGACATTTACAGAGAGCATGTCTCTGTTGAAGAAATATACAGAAATGATGGTGAATTGGCTTGAGACATTTGGATAAAGGTGCGGTGAGCAAAAAGAGTGACCACATGATCAACATATTTTTTTTCATGCCATGAAAACTGTTTTTGTTCCTGATGAATTAAATCAGCAGGATGTTGATTGAGGTATGCTTACCACCATTGGAAACAAGAAGCTGAGGTTTCAAGCATAAACCCTTTGTCAGAGCAAATGAAGGATGAAGATATAACTAGTATTTATTAAATAACCCTCTTTTGCTGCAAAGAAAGGGTTAATATTTGAAATGTCAGCTTCTCCTGGTTTCCCATGGTGATTAGCAAACCTCAATCAATGTCTTGTTGATTTATCCATTGTTCTACCCGACTGCGGATCACAGATCGACATAAGCCTTCACTAACAAGACTACCAATCGTTCAAACCTAGTGTTGGCTTAAAGGTTAAGGTGGCTGGCTGGCATAAGATCTCGGGGTCTTGAGTTTGAGCCCCTGTCGTGCTGTTGAAATAATGCCACCCAGGCAAAAATGCTACAGTTAGAACTATCGTATACAAGAGTTGTACTCTCATATACTACAGTAGTCTGCAGAGAATTACTACAGGAATGGAACGTTATTTTTGCCTGGGCAGGTGGGTTGACTCAGCCTGTCATCCTTCCAAGGTTGGCTAAATGAGTATCAGCTAACTGGAAACATAGGCACAGTATCAGTGGCACAGCTGCGTTTCCCCCCAAAAAATGATGCAACCAGCAGCCACAGGCTGCATACAAAAGAACAACTGATTGTTCTTAATTCTGTTCTTGGTTCTTTATCCAACTTTGAGAGACCTTTCTCATGATGTTGGACATGAACAAAGTCTTTTTAGTCTGGAAATATAAGTTCTGGATCAGAACTATTGAGGAGAAAGTGTGAACATTTGTTCATTTTTGCTACTGGAGCTCGGAATGTGAAGTGAATTATTACCCTCGTTTTGGTTGCCACCGTTGTTTGGTTGTGTGTCGTACATATTTGACATCGGGTTAAGCTGGTTGAGATTAACCATTGGTAATAAAGGATAGAAATGGATCATTGTTTTTGACCAAAATAAGTTCTTCAAACCAAATTTGTCGTCAGGGTTTATTCCGCCTGGCAAAATAGCCTATAGGTATGCATATTCCCTTCTGAGATATTTAGCATAAGTTTGAATCACAACACAGCTATAAATGGTCACCCTGGTGTTTCACATGCAGGGCGATGCATCAATGTGCACACTGTCAATCAGAAGGACGTTAAACAGGACTCACCTGCCTACCCTGTTCGTTGGTGGATGTTAAACTTCACACCGTGTTCTTCAGGAAGAGTCGGCGAGTTATCGTTGCCACCCTGGATAAATTCCAACTTTCTGTCACCTTTAGTCAAACGTCAGGCCTGGTCAGCCGGTTCGTGAAAGACTTGGGGCAAAAATGTTCCTGGCCAACCCCACAATAAGGTGGGAAGAATTGGGAGCATTATAGTAGTACACACACACACACACACACACACACACACACACACACACACACACACACACACACACACACACACACACACACACACACACACACACACACACACACACCTTTCTGTTCTTCTGTTTAATGTTAATGAAACAAGTACTCCACCTGTCATTATGTGGACAGAATTACTACAAGAAAGCGGCAACACTTGTTCTGCGTTCGGTCGCCAAGCACTCAGCTACCCTTGCCAAGGCTGTTGTAGATTGCGGAACTCTTGACAGTCTTATGATCTGCCTGGATGAGTTTGATCCTGGTGTGAAGGAGTCTGCAATCTGGGTGCTTTGTCATGTGGCCAGGCACAATGAAGGTAAACATGGTAAAACACCACACCTTTTTGGTTTAGATCTTACTTAATTAAATATTATTGAATTTGATTAATTAATTATGCACCTGGAAGTCAACCGCAACTGCGAAAACAGTAAAAACTAGTAAGTTCATAGAACACCCTATCCCCACGCTGTCTTGAGAAACAAGGACATGGACAGAGTCTATGAGCAGCAAATTTGATTGGTCGTGATAATGTAAAATGCCATATTTTGTCCAAGTACTGCTAAAGGGAAGGGTTTTGAAAGCGCTAAAAAGGTGATTTGTGTTTTACAGTGTTCAAGTATAGAATTCAATTGAATTAAAATAGAGATTTTAAAGGTTGTAGAAAAAAAACCAATAAACATTCCGGAAGTTTACCACCGTTGATGTGGTGTCTTTTACACCGCCTTATTTAACACATTACATTGATTATTTGTGCCTGTTGTTTGTGTCTTTTATGACGTCCTCAAAAACAGTAAGTTTCCTGTTTGGAATGATTTTCAGTTTTGTTTGACTGCTGGGAAGAGTAAACAAATAAAAATCTCACTCCCTCTGCACATGTGCGATCGGGACGAATTCAGAGCCAAAGTCCTGATAAACTACAGGTTTGTTTTCAGATTTTTTTTCACAACATAACATTCAATTTAAAAAAGTTGTTACTTGATCATAAACTGACATTTGTAGACAGGACAGACAGACAGAAATAAGTGAACCAATTGATTAACCCTATTTTTCATTTCATGTGTGTGGGATAAAAACAAATTCTAAAGCAACTTATTTCAGTCCACTGCATAGTAGGATCAAAAGATGAAATAAACAGCCTAACCTAAAAAAATTGCAAGAAAACGTTTTATCATGTTTTTCTGTAGTACTTGGTCCAGAGAACAACATATCAAAAGTTGGCCGAAATCGGACCATCAGAAAGGGTCAAACTTTGAGGTTAAAAAAAGATGGCTGCCACTATTAAAAAGTGCCTCATTTCTTCTCATATCCCATCATCTTAGCTGTTTTTACACATATAAGTGTAAAAATAAATAGTTTAAAACTGTTCAAACCAGTATCTCAGTGAATTCGCCATTCTATATTGAACATTGCATACCCAAGTGATGTCATGAGGTAATCTATGACGTCATGACGTGACTTTTTATTATTTCACAATTATGTGGAAAATTGATGATGATGAAGATTTTAGATGGTATTACTGAAGGCATGTAAGTTCATTAATTCTTCCTGATCAAGCACCTATAGTTACAGTGCTGCCATCTACAAACATCTTCAGAATATTAAAACAAAGGATTCCAATCAGCTTCAGATTTTTCCAAATTTCACTTCCATCAAAATATTGAATTATGATATAGAAAATGACAATATGTTTCGAAACTAAAGAAGATCACACAGGTAAGATTTAAAAAACTTTCAGTGGCCATTTTTCCCATTAGACAGTCATTCAGTTTGACTTCAATTAACGCTGGTGAGGCCATGTGCAATTTTTGTGTAGGCGTACATGGTGTAAACTATATGTAGGGCAGAGACCATTAATGAAGTACTAACTTTCGCCATATCCACCCTCCTTGTTCGAAGCTAAACATCAACTCCGGAAACCAGACAAACCTGCGCTTCTCGAGGCTATACGGAACCATGCTGCGTCCGTGGATGATGCTGTCCTTCAGTCTATTCCCAAGAAAGATAACTACGTCTTTGATGGAGGTTCCCTTCTACATCGCTTGAAATGGACAGAAGGAAGTACCTACAGTTCAATTGCCGATGATTATGCATCTTTTACAGTGGAACTGTATGGAAAAGCCACTGTGGTATTCAATGGATATGAGGGACCAAGCACAAAGGACAACATCCACCAGCGACGGAAGACAACTGTGAGAAATGCTGTCAACATCACAGAGACAACTAAATTTGTGGGGAAGAAGGATGATTTCCTTTCCGATGAAAAGAACAAAAAGTCACTTATTGATATGATGTCAGCATGCCTGAAGCAAAAATGCTGCCATGTTGTCCAGGAAGAGGGGGATGCAGATGTGGATCTAGTGAAAGCAGCTGTCACAATGTCCACATTCAAATCAACTACACTTTTCAGAGAAGATGCAGATCTTCTAATATTGCTTCTCCATCATGGGAAAATGGATAGTAAAGAACTTTACTTTCGGTCAGACAAAGGGAAACCAAATGTCTACAATATAAAGGTTTTGAAGCAGTTACTCGGGGATGATGTTTGTACTGATTTGTTGTTTGCCCATGCCTTTACTGGATGTGATACTACTTCTCGAATCTTTGGGGTTGGGAAAAAATCAGTGTTCCAAAAACTCATCAAAGGTGATTCTGTCTTGCATTCCTGTTCAAAGATTTTCTGTGCTCCAAATACGGATCAAGATGCTGTAGAAAGTGCTAGCTGCAAGGCAATGGTGTCATTGTTTAATGGGAAAACGTCTGACTCTTTAGCATCATTGTGATACAGTTACCTCTGCAAAAAAGTGGCGACAGCAAAGACATTCCTAACGCCAGAGAGATTGCCCACTCACAACTTCAGCTACAAAACAGCACTCAAGACGAACTTATCTTCAAGGCATGGTATGGATGGGCCAGAGTGATAACATGGACATTACAAAATGGGGCTGGGACATTCAAGGGAATAAACTCACACCAGTAATGATGGACAACAACCCTGCTCCTGATATTCTGCTAAAAATGATTCACTGCAACTGCTCGGCTGGATGCAACACACTTGGATGTAGTTGTAAGAAGTACGGACTTGAGTGCACAGGGGCTTGTGGACCTTGCCAAGATGGCAACTGTGAAAATATGAACCATGCACCCATTTTAGATGAAAACGAGGACGAATATGCTGACTTTTTTTTTGCTAAAGCAGTAATGGGTGTCCCAACTGGAATGACTTCCTTGGGACCAACTACCCAGGTATTATTTCAAAGAAATTGAACGCATTGGTCTCCATGGCTGTTGTTTTTGTGTGTATAAGACTGCGCCTTAGTAAAAGGTATGGTTGTGGCATCACGATCTTGGCATCATTGAATTTATGATGTCATCTGGTCATCAAACAGGATGAAAACTATTTTTGTGAACATGTTTTCATAAATTTGGAAGTTACCATGAAATCATATAAAATTACATCATGACATCATTCATGACGTCATGACACAATGAATGACATCATTATGCGACTTTGGGACACTCCCAGCAACCTCACATGTTTTGGTACTTATAAGGTAATAAGTTTTATCGTTAGTTGTCACTTTTAAAGTGGTTGAGAACTGTTTGTTTCAAAGGTATGCATAGATATTAGGTATTTTTGCTCTAATGGCGGCCATCTTTTTTGACGGCATATTTACACCCTTTCTGATGGTCCAATTTTGGCCAACTTTTGATATGTTGTTCTCTGGGCCAAACACTACTGAAAAACATCATAAAACGTTTTCTTGCAATTTTTTTTAGGGTTAGTCAGCATATTGACCCTACGAGCAGGACAAGAGACACCTAATGTTGACAAATGTTTGACATACGCACTACACCTCCAGAGCAGGTTGGTGTGTGAGTAGACAAGCCAAAGCAGGCAAGACGACACATCAATGTGTGCGCGATTCCCCGGATGGGTGTTAAATTTGGGGTTTTTCTGCAGACATTAGTGGGTAGGCATAAAACACATCACAACGTCCTTAGTGAAGAGTAGGCCAGCTATCATCGGCACCCTGAACAAATTCCAAATCCCTGCACACTCAGCCGAGTTGGAATGGTGACCCATCCAGGATTACAACCCGAGCCAAGAAACTGCTTTGGCAGAACTGACTCTGTATAGATCATGGTGCATGAGTCAGTCTTTCTCTCTCTGTCTCTAACTGTTCTGTATTGGATATACTCCTCATCCATAATTTGAAACAGAGCTTTTGATGCAACAAAGTGCTTCACTTTGACTCTATATCCATTCACAAATACAGTCGCAAGTTCTTCCATTTCTTTCTCTGCTCATATTCCTTCTGAGAACACATCCTCAGATCATTTTGGCATTACCATTTGATTTGACATATTCTGAGCATTCCAAGACACCCAAATCGCCTCCCCACATTATACACCACACAAAGCATCGCCTTTACCTCTATCACTGTTCACAAAGTATTGTATTTTCCATCAACAAAATATGTATCCCCTCTCTGGACTGGTCTTGGGTTGGCAGGAGGGCAAAGACTCGCCTCTAAGCTGTCTCACCTGGGTTTGAATCTCGGCTCAGCTATAAAACTGTCATCGCGGTATTTCACAGGCAGGGTGATTCATCAATGTATGTGCCGTCCCTTGGATGGACGGCAAAGAGGCGTCCCGTCTGCTGGTATTAGTCGGTGGACATTAACAATCCCACAGGGTCCTTTGTGAAGTGTAAGTGAGCTCCAACAGGCACCACGAACAAATTGAAAATTCTTGCCCGAACCTTAGTCGATTGTCAGGCCTGGCCAGCCAGTTCGTGGAAGACCTGGGCCAAGCTTCCCGAGCCAACGCCTCAAGAACGTGGGAATAATTGTGGCCGTCAAAGAATAACACTAAGCTAGTGTCCCCTCAGCCTATCGGTTATTGTTCGATAGATAGCATTGAATATCTTTAGGATTACTCACAACTTTGCAGAGGCTAACGGTCTCCTACTAACTCACCGTTCAATATATCCTTGTCCATTCTATTTTTGGCTTCCTTGACCCTGAATTTACTCCTTTTGCCTCACCTTCGATCCCCACCCCCACCCCCACTGTGTCATCTCCTCAACTGTCTCATCCTACAGCCCCTCTTCTGTTTCCATCACAAAGTCCAACTTCACCCACCATTTTCAATCTTTACCACCATGTTCTCTCATTTGTGAAACCTACTTTCCTCTTCTATTACATCCTCTTTACCCCCTGTTCTGAAAGCCCCCTGTTCATTCACTGCCTTTTCTAAATTCAATAAAAAAAAATCTTCATTTCATCTTTCTTTTCTCTCTCCCGAGGAACCAATTGACCTTTTTTAATTACAAACCTCAGCTTCATCAATAAATAACATTAATATCAATGACAAAGACTAACTGCTAGCTCATCTTTCACCAGGTGAGGAGTCATATTCTAAGTTAAATGTGTAAAATCAATGTAAATATTATCTTACAATTCACAAATAACAGTCAGATGTGCAGACATTATGGTGCATGTAAAATTACCATTTTCTTCTCAGAGGTTAACATCGAAATGAAGAACAAATGAGATATTTGACATTTCGTCTGACCAAAGGATATCGTTTTTTTCGCAGAACCACTTTCCAACATTCCTCATTTGCTGAGAAAAGATCAGGACCGTCAGGGAAACCACTTTACCAACCATTGCTCTGATAACTCGGGAATCTGATGATTACCATGTTTTTAAATATACAAGGACAAAATATAGGTCCTGCATGTAAGAGGGGTGGGTGTGGGGAGAGTTAATGAGGCTGGAAAGATCATGGGTAGCGATGGTATTAATGACATTGCATAGGGGTGCATGAGTATTGCTATCTTTAGGCCCTGGAAGGAATATTAGGATTGTTTTGACCCAGGAAGGCGATTTCACTAGGTGGAGAAAAGAGGAGCAAATGAGTGCAAAGCTTGGGCATCAATCGGTGGGGGACGGTGTGGGTGGAGGGTGGGTGGGGGACATACCCCTCAACAAATTTTAGAGTCGGGGTAATCAACAAATGATTACGAAGCAGTTTTCCTTGCAATTAATTTAATAAATTTTATGAAGTTTGAATGAGCGATTAATTACTCGGCGAGTCGAATATTTCAGCCGGGGCCGATTATTCCCGATATGTGAAACACTGCAACCCATGCCTACAGAAAACAGACTTTTTGGAACACCGACTGCATTTCCCATCCAATCATCATGTAAGTTTGGTTTTTTTTTCAAAAAAAAATCTCCATTAGTAGGCGCTCATCTGTTGAATTTTTCATGCCAATCGCTCAAGCAGTTGCAGAGAAAACGAATTTAAAAGCGAATAAAGGTGAAAAAGTAAGGGCGGGTGAAAAAGAAAGTAAGGGTCTCGGCCGACGTTCAACATGGTTATGGATAGTTCTGGACACCGATTACGAGTGATATTCGGCTGCTCCGACTCCACATTGTGTACCGCTGCATAGCACGAACAGATCAGCACTCGAGAGCGCCAGTTAGCAAAACTTGAGGGCTTGCCAAGTTAAGTCATCATCATACTAAAATACTCAATTTGGTTGTTAGTTGTCCAATCTCAACTAAACTTTCCAGAGGGACTATGAGTCCATCATAACTCATAACACAAAGGTTGTAGCTACTTGGTCCCCCCCCCCCAACCCCAGGGGGTTCCGGAGATGGGGTTGACACAAATTATCTACGGAGACATATACCGCGTAGTGCTTGCTGCTCCCAATGGGAGAGCTTATGATGACAGGACGTCCATCTCGATTGGTTTCGCCTTAATCTTACATTTTCAGACATTATTTTCACACTCCATTACGTTCCTTTCGACTCGACTGTAAAAGATCCGGAGGAATTCCGATGTTTTATTTGGTTTTACCGTCTTGGAAAATCTTCAGCAGCTTGGAGCATCGTTTGTGACGTGCAGCTGCTGTTCTCACCACTTGCTCACTTAATTGGATTTAGGTCATTTGACTGTTGTTCCTCTGCCTTTATTTTTTGGACTGCACACAAAATTAAGTTGACCCCCCCTTCCCCATAAAAAAACGAAATTCCCAGAAAAGGTGGCACAAGCGGCCATAAAGTGCTAAGCATCAAATTTTTCCGGGGCCTACATAAGAGCCCCGGACCCCATGCCGTATTTGCTCCTCGCTATGTGCCCCACCCACTTTTCAATAGCGATTGATGCCCTTGAGTGCAGTCGAACAGGAGGCCTGGATATTGGGAGGTTAACAAGGATGGGGTGAGAGATGGAAGAAGGGCTGGGGAAGGATGGCAGGCTGAAAGAGAAGAGAATGTAAGACCAGAAGAGAGGTGGTAGAAAAAAAATAAAAAGGCCACAAACCTATCTGTCACGAGGAAGTAACAGGATCCATGCCTCTGTTACTCTACGGGAAATACCAATGATGTTGAGACCTTTGGATTCCACAGCATCTAGAGATGGAACCTGGTGTGATGCAGGCGCACAAACCAATGTGAGAGAATAGGACTTCACTGAGACATGGACAAAGGCCTTGTACGTCATGAAAAATTCAGATTTACCATAATCTTTATCCTTGCTGTACCTTCAGATATTCATTCCATCATGACACAATCACTTTTTGTGCTTGGTCATCACTGTGTACCAAAGGAAACGTTTTCAGCATTGACCATGAAAACGGATCATATCGCAGGGTATCATTTTATCATACTAAAATATGCAATTTGGTGTCTGCCTGTCTGTGTGTATTTTTGACCGCGATTCGTTCGGTCGTTACTTATCCGATCTCAAGCAAACTTGATAGAAGGACTAAAGGGACACGATGGAGGTTGTCGCGACTTCATTTCCTCCACCACCCCACCACAACCCCCTCCCTCCCCACTCTGCAAGGGGGTTTTCCACCTTGGGTGAAATCCATGTAAAGCCGTTTGTCTGTCTGTCTATCTATTTGTGAGCAGGGTATCTCAAATAGTTATGGATGGATTTGGATGAAACTTGGCGGCCAGGTTGGGCATGTGACAATGATGAACCGATTCGATTTTGGTGTTGATATCCAGATCCGGATACGAGAATATTAAAAACGTTATCGAAGTCATTCTTCACGATTGAGAGATGGGGCCAAAAACGATGTACATAGCATGATATTTCAAAAAGTTATGGACGGATTATATTGACGGTTGAGTTGTTAAGTGACGAGAACAAGCCAAATAGATTTTGATTAAGGTCCGGATGCAGATGTAGCCTATCAGTGGGATTGGAAACATAAACTCTTCAGCCTGGCAGAGGAATGTGCTCCAAAGAGTGCCGTTCTAGTCCTCATTATTTTTGTATATCTGTATATGTGATGTGTGTATTATTATCCCTTGCACAAGAAGCAAAAAGCGGTGTTAGGCAATTGGTTCACTCTGTCTGTCTGTCCACAAACGTCAGTTTATGATCGAGGAAACAACTTAATTTCAATTGAATGTTATATTCTGAACACAAATCAGAACACGAACCTGTAGTTTAACAGTACTTTGACGGTGAATTTGTCCCGATCATACGTGCGTAGAGAGGAGCGAGCTAATTTTAAAAAAAAAACTCTCTGCCTGTCTGGCAGTGAAAGAAAATTGAAAATCATTCCAACCAGGAAACTTACTGTTTTTAAGGACGCCATCAAGGATATAAACAACAGGAACGAAGAACTAATACATCGTGTTAAATAAGGTGGTGTAAAAGACACTGCATCAACAGCAGTAAACTTAAAAAAAAATTTCTACAACATTTAACATCTTCATTTTATTTAAATCGAATTATATACTTGGACACTGAAAAACACAAATCACCTTTTTGGCACTTTCAAAAAACTTTCGCTTAGTAACACTTGGACAATATCTTCCTGCATTTTATGTCATCTCGACCAATGAAATTTGCTGCTCGCAGACCCCGCTCATGTCCTTTTTATGAAGCCTGCGTGGGGTAAGGTGTTCTATGCTCTCTAGTTTAGAAATGTTTCACGGTTAAAAGCTTATATTACAAACTCATTCAGGCAATTGTTACTCAATGACACATTGCTATGTAAATCATGTATTGCGAACTAGCGAAGCACCATAGGATCAAGATTCCCATCTGATAACGTATGGTGTGGTCAGAATTTGAACGGCGCATACAATTTAGCCAGGTAAAGTGCTCATCAACGTATTCTGGCGATCAACATATTTCATTAGGAAGAATAAATGCTCAGTTTAGCCTCACAACAGAAGGTCTCAGCGAGCCTCAGTCCTTTGGACCTCACGGGAGCGGCCGAAAGCTCATGGGCTCACGATGACGCAAGTTAATTAATGACAAAAACAAAAGCATAATTGGAGAAGTTTGGGGGGAAAAAAATCCTTTTAACTCGAAACAATTAACCTTTGTCAGGTCAAATTTAAGCCTGGCAGCTATTTGCAATGAAGTGAGATTTATATCCTGTAGTTCAAAAAATTAAGGCGCTACCAAGTAGTATAGCTTCCCAGCAGGCAAGGGTCAAGACCACTTGATGGTCGAAACCTCTGATTTTAGTCTGGCATACTGAGCAGCTTTATTAGTTAGCAAGGCCTTGATTTTTTATTTATAAATTATGGATTTTCTCAAATTCAACCAGTTTTCTCTTTGTGAAATTGTTGGTCTTACATTTACAATCAAGAGTTCCAAATCCTTGCTTACAAGAAATATGGAATAAATTTAAAAAATACACATCTCACGACATCCCATGTTGCACTGTGCTCCACCCGTCCTGCAGATCTGGCACAGGCAGTTGTGGATGCAGGAGCTGTGCCATTTCTTGTGCTCAGCATGCAGGAGCCCGAGATTGCACTGAGGCGTGTCGCCGTGTCAGCTTTGAGCGACATAAGCAAACACTCGATGGAGCTTGCCCACATCGTGGCTGAGACTGGTACAATCGCCATCCTGGCCCAAATGATCCTGAACCCTGATACAAAGCTCAAGGTTTGCATCTCGGAGTAACCTAGCCAATGGCTCAAGGATATGGTGGATCAGAAGGGCTTGAATGGGGACATTAATGAGATCAGGGACCTAATGGCGAACAGGAGGGACATCATCATGTACTTGGGTGATCTGGGATAACAATACATTGCTCAGCGGTAGCATTCTTGCCTTTGACCCGTCTCGTCTGAGTGTGATTCCCAGCCTGACGATAAACCATCACCGCAGTGCTGTGTACTCAAGAGTTTTTCATCGACGAGTAGGCCATCCTTTGGAGGGAGCCATAAACTACCCGTCTCATCTCCTTCAATTACAGATAAAATAAGCAACAATTGCCTTTTAAAATAAAGAGGTGATTTTGCGCTGATACCCTGGATAAATTAAAAAATTCCTTTCCTATTGGCATCAATGGCATAGTAGTGTCTCACTATTCATGCAACTTGTAGGAAACAAATTAATCCCGATCAACTATACAATACCTACTGTATATAGCTGAATGGGGATTACAATTCAAAGGCATCGATCCACCACAGTTAGAATAAGCTATGTTATTGTTCGCAGAAGTCAATGTACAAGAGCAGTTTTCATTATCGAAGTTGAAAACATTCTCTGATAATAATAAGAACATTAATAACCAGTTCAGGGACTTTATAACCAAACCAAGCTATTCACTGCCACCTTCTCCCTTCTCAATTTCTGTGCAGCGTCAAGTGTTTTCAGTTCTAAGCCAAATAGGCAAGCACTCAGTAGATTTGGCAGAGTTGGTGGTGGAGGCCGAGGTGTTTCCAACAGTGTTCATCTGTCTGCAAGACCCAGACGAGGTCGTGCGTAAGAATGTCGCGATTCTTGTGTGTGAGATTGCCAAACACACATCCGAGGTACGACGCGTGCAACTGAAACTCCTATCCATGCCTTTAGCTTGTCGGATTTAATTTTGTCATCGGCTTCGCGCGACATTTTCAAATTCACTGACACAGGGCATGTGTGTTCAGGAGGAAACGTGTATTTGCCTGCCATTTCCTGTAGCTCTCCCAGCTGATTGTGAATGCTGGAGCACTGCCTGCACTGGTAGATTTCATTGGTGAAAATGAGGGAAGTGTGCGTCTGCCAGCAGTAATGGCTCTTGGATACATCGCTGCTCATGCTGAGACCCTCGCCACGGCTGTCATCATGTCTCTGGTAAGCCAAGTCAAACAGCTTAAAATGAAAACTGTGGACCAAATTAAATGCTCCCATTTTATACAGAATCACATCAATAAAACCATTAATGTATCAACAATAATCAGACTTGGTGGCGTAATGGTGAGAGCGTCCGCTCTGAGCCCGAGAGGGCGGTTGTTCAAACCCCATTGGAGTCATACCAAAGATTCTGGAAATGGTACGTGCTGCTTCCTTGCTTGAAGTTCAGCATTTAAATGATGGAACATGGACAATGCTGGGAAGGCAATGGCAAACCACCCAGTATAACATGTACTAAGAAACTGCTTCGGCAGCACCAACACTGCAGAGTATGGTACATGAAAAAAAACATCAATAATGACAAAGCATACAGTTTCATGTTACAGCTCCCAATCCACCCACCTATGTGCTCATTCTGGTTTCATTATCTTTGGCTGCTTGAACTTTTCTAGCTTGCAGGATAAGGCAGCTTCCCACCGAAATATTTGTCATGGATTTTTGAGCATGATACGGGGCTATAGGGATGTGGATAAGTAACTAAACTATAATCAAATTCCTCACCCCTCCTCACGTAATTTTGTTCTTACACCAGGGCATTCCGCAGCTCACTCAGGTGCTATCCAACGAGGCAGAGGAAAACTATGTGCGTGCAGCTACTGCCTGGTCCCTCGGCCAAATCGGAGGCCACTCGAGTGAACATGCTGTAGCTGTAGCTGGAGAGAATGTTCTTCCAAAATTGCTGCAGATATACACTTCCCCCGACAGCTCTGATGACTTTCAAAACAAGGTGAGGTCTCCCGAGAAGCTACCTTGCAAAAATAATGCGAAAGTGATTTCCGAGAGTGTTCAGACAAGTCCCAAAAGAGGGAAATAGTTTTTTACTTATATATTTTTCGCAGGAAGGTTTACAAAAAACAGGAAGTTAGCATTTCAAAAAAATTGCATTTGGTTAACTTCATATTTCAGCTGGTAGCACGCTTGGCTCTGAGATGTTTTCAATGGAAATCCTCAATGCCAGCCGTGAAATCAGAGCCATCTCCCTCGACATATTGTGAGATTTCGATGCGGTCTGGCACCCTGCCCTGCTCACCAAACTCTCTTCCTATGGTATCCATGGACATCTCCACTCATGGCTCGCAGACTTCCTCTCCTGTCACAGCCAATGTGTGGCCCTGAATAGAGTTCTCTCATCCCCTCTTCCTGTCCAAGCTGGAGTTCCTCAAGGCAGTGTTCTGGGTACTGTTCTTTTTCTGGTTTTCATCAATGATCTCTCCGACTCTGGAAAATCCTCTTTATCTCTTTGCTGATGACTTCACCCTCTGTCATCCTTCAGCTTGGCAAGCAGCAGCCTCTTCACTCACTGCAGATCTGGGTAAAATCACAAACTGGTCCAACACGTGGAACATGTCTTTCAATCCGGACAAATCTCACACTCCCACTATGTCTCTTCAAAACGACCATCTGGACCCCCCCCCCCCATCTAATTTCTCAACAATACTCTGGAAGAAGTCCTTTCATTCAAGCTTCTGGGTCTCACTATCTGCCATGATCTTTCCTGGGAAAGCCACATCTCCAAGCTGGCCTCCAAAGCTAGTCACCGACTGGGCATCATCCGTCGTGCAAAGTCCTTCCTTGGCACAGCTGAGCTACTGACCACAAACAAAGCTTTCATCTGCAGCCTGATGGAGTACTACTCCAGCCTCTGGGCTGGTGCTCCTGCCTCTCACCTTTCTTGGCTTCGCACTGTGGAAACCAAGGCATTTAGGATTATTGGTATCTCCTGCAATGAGGCTGAGTCTTTGGATTTCTCACTTTCTCACGGCAGGCAGGTCAGTGGTCTTTCTGTCTTCTACGGTCTCTTCCCCGGTCTCACGCCCCCCCCCCCCCGCCTTGCTCTGTCTACGATATGTCCCCACCATATTTCCGCAGGGCGCTCAAGGTCCACTTGCAACCCCCTTTTTTGTATACATTGCTGAGGCTTGTATAAGAGCTAACACACAATGCACAGGAAGGGGGGCATGACACAAGAGGGGCGGAGAGGGAAGGACAAACCAGTGGGGAACAGATCTGTGGAAGGGAGAGGGATGGGGCGGGGAACACGGGGTATACAAGATGGACATTACAGGGACTCTCAGGAAGGAAACCAGGTAATTTGAAGGAAGTGGGTTTGGAGTGGATTAATGGGGGTAGAAAAGATTGAGGTTTTGGATGGGGGAAGATAAGAGGTGGTGGTGAACCGCTGTTTTGAAGACCAAGAGGGAAGAATGGAATTATAGAGTGTGGGAGTTTATTCCAAAGGCGGGAAAAAAGACGAATGAAAGAGTGAAGGTGAGCAGTGATTCGTGATTTTGGTAGTTATACCAGAAGGGGGTTGTTGGCGGACCTTGAGTGCCCTGCGGAAATATGGGGGGGGGGGGGTTGTTGGCGGACCCGAGTGCCCTGCGGAAATATGTTTTCATATTACAGACAGAGCAGGGAGGGCGAGACCAGAGAGGATACATTAGAATAGAGAAAGACCACCGACCTGCCTGTGGTGAGAGTGAGAAATCCAAAGACTCAGCCTCACCGCAGGAGATACCAATGATCCTTCTGGTAAAACTACCAAAATCATGAATCACTGCTCACCTTCACTCTTTCATTCCTCTTTTTAGTCTGGCGGATTGTGACAATTTTTGGGAGAATTGTGATTTTTGTGATAAAAGCGTCAAATTTGGCAATAACAACACTGTATATGTCACCGATGATTTGTGATATTGGGACATTGAAAATTCTGCCTACTTCCGGTTTTATCCAAGATGGCGTCCATGCGTGTCATGTTTACCACAAAACAAGCAATATTACTGTAATGTTTACACTTTGAGGTTTAATTATCATGTGTTGTTAATTTTCTCTTATACTATATATGTGTATAATTACTTTAAAACTATTGAACACCTTCTAAAGATAATAAATGTATAATTTCATATACTCAACAACACAATTAAAGGGTCATATGATTATATATTATGCACCAAAATGCTGGAACCCCCACTGATATTGCTTTCAACAAATAAGTCAGAACAAATGCAATTTTATTTCTTCGTAATGTCTAGGACATATTAAAGCTAATTTTCCATTGGTAAACATATATAAAGGACCATATCAGTGTTTTGATCCACCACTACTGGTGCTACGTTATCTGGTTATTATCCATGACATACTGACATTAGATATACCACATGAGTCCAATATGTATACATATATATATATATATATATATATATATATATATATATATATATATATATATATATATATATACATATATATATATATAAAAAACACATCCAAGAAACTGTTTTATAGATCAATTCGTATGGAGGAAAAATTCCTATCAAATATTTAGTCTATTTTGTCCAAGTGCAACAATTAACTTTCCATCTGTTCATCATAAACTCTTTCCTTGCCTTAACACAGTCCACCCCCACATGCACAGAGAGTAGTGCAGGGAAGATTGTTTCTCTTGCATTTACATCATCTTTTACATCCTTTCTTGCAGCCACATCGCAAGAGTTCTTGACAAGATGCTTCAGCTGTGGTCCATAGAGGTATCCACTGTCCATTGGAGCCTCTTTGCCATCCATATTCTTGGGGACTGGGTAACAAGGGCTCTTGTGATAGTGTTTGACCCCACATATGTATGCCTGAAATACAGCTCTCTTGGTATGCTGAACAAGGGCTGCATATGTTGGAGGAATAGAGTCCATTGTCTTTCCCTTTATCCGAGAAGAGGTATTTCCTACAGGCATCAACTCTCAGAAATCTGCATGTCTTGTCATACATACGGATAACAAGCCTTTCAAGTACATGGATATTACCCTCATTGACAGACTCTGGTGAACAAGTCAATTTCTTGAGAAATGATGTAACATCATCATCATCCATCCATGCATCCCATGCAGTCTTCTTTCCTTTACCTTGGAAAGATGACACCGTGTCACACCCAGTGAAGGCGTGGAAGAAGGGAAGTGCTACACACTTGTCTGGCCCAAGATGCTAGCTGATGTCATGGAGAGCAATGTATCTGAAATTTTTCCCCGTTCCAAAAGATATCCATAACTTGTCAATGGTGAGACTTGGGAAGAGAGAAAGTGCCAAGACAACAACATCTGTGTCAACTGTTCTGATGACAATTCTCTTGTGACCATTCCTGCTGGCATGTGCCAGATGGACCATGATGCGGGTATCTGCCTCCTCGTGTGTGCAAGGCTGAAGTGAAGAACAGTCAATGTCTTTGTTGTTAGTGATCACACTGCTGCCATATGTTGTGATAGCATTGCCACCATCCTCGATATCTTGCACGAAGGTTGCTGGAAAGTGAAATAGTTATTTCTTGTTTTCATGTACCTTTAAGAAACCATTCCAATTTTGAGGCATTTTGGTGTTGGAGCTCACTCGCTTGCGAATCCCTATTCCCCGATTTTCTCTGACAGTAGCTTTCAAGCTATCGTCTACATAACAGTCCCAGATGATATCAACTCTGACCGCGTCTTTGAGTTGCCGTTTCACATATGGGAGGAAGACACTGGTGGCATAGTCTTGAAATGTATTGGCATCATTTGGTTTCAAGAAGTTGACCACTGCAGCGCCATCCAGTATTACAAGTTCACATTGCTCATGAAACACACTGTGTGAGAGTGGCTCAAGACATTTAGAGAGCAATTCCGATTTGCCTCCGATGCGCAAGTTGCCATTCAGACTTAGTGATGGTGGTGATGGTTGATTTTCGTGCATGAAAAATCCATCCAAATTTTTGTTTCTCGTTTGGCAAGCTATATACAGTCTCGACAACATTGAACAGTCACTTTTCAGGGAATCTATCTTTCCACTTCTTGTTGATGTAGTCTTCTTTCCTTTGGCACCAAACAGTTGAAATTTATTTTTTGTAATCTTGTCGCTGATTGGCTTTTTGTTTTGTATGAGTCTTTCTGTGTAGAAAACCTCAGCTTGTTTCTTGCCAATTGTTTCCATCTCTTAAACAACTCTTATCATACCTGGATTGGCAAACTCCTTGGTATCCAAACTAAACAGATCTTGTGTTTCTTCCAAGAATGGATTTCCCATTTCACAAATGACCTTTGTAAGAGATGAAATGTTATGTACAAATGTTCCTTGTATGCTTTGTGAAACATCATGATGCTGCACCCCTTCTATACCTTCATCTGATTGTGCCATATGAAGACAAGACTCAAATTCTTCAACCAGTCTTGAAACTTCTGGACCAGCAACCATCCACCTCCGTAGAGCACTTGGGTTTTCAGTTAATCCTACTGCACCACCATCACCTTTCACGCTGGCGTTGTTTTGCTCATGTGCTTGATCTAGAGCAATTCCGGAAAATACCCATTTTGTTTTGTGGATGACGAAGTGTCTGATGTCAAATTCTCTTGCCGTGATGGGATGTAGTGACCATAAGTTTGACATATCTCGCAAATGCACCGACAACCAATGGGCATAGTTGACATGATCCAAGGCAAAAAAAAACACGGAACAATGCTGGTAATGGCATCAACATAGAGTTGGAACCTACCAAGGCGGATTGCTTTGATGAAGATAAATACCAGAAGTTGAAGATTGAGCACAGTATACCAGAACTTGAATTGTGGACTTTGCATGGACGCTTGTCTGATCCAATTTTCAAATTGAAGAACACCTTGGTTGAGTGTTGCTTTCTCCGCAATGCATAAAGACTACATGCTGTCACTTGGTGCGCATACCTGGTTCGTGTAAGGTGTGATACTTTCAAGAAGGAATCAGCCTTCCCAGTAGTTGTAATGTTAGCTTCCACCAAAGCACTTGTCCAGACACTCTTTTCAAGTATATCGCCAAGTAGCTTGAACGCAGCCATCTCTATGTGTAAACCACCTCACATTATGACAAACTTATCTTCTCCATGGCTGTTTGGTAGGCCCCACTGAATTTGTTTTGCTACGTCATAGAGTGGCTGGTCGACCGCAATGACAGGTATCTGCCCAGGATTTACACAAAGAGTGGCATTCCTGATCAGGTTCATGGCATGGTGAATCATTGCAACAGATTTAGCCTCATTGCTGAAAAGAGGTAACAATGCTGACAGATCTGATTGCACTACATCTCCGCTGATCTTCTTGGCATGGTAAGCAGCCCATGAAACATCACCCATATAATCTGTGAATTGATCCTCACCAACAGTCTCATTTACAAAGTCGAGCCAGTTGTGTTCGTCTTCAAGAGCCTCTGTTATGTAACGTATCTCGTGTACTTGTCCACCATTAAGAGTGGGAACTGTAGCGTCTTTTGGAAGTGCAACTTGCTCAATTGTCGTGTAGAAGTCGAGTAGTGTAGGCACTGCTTTGGATGCTGGGATATTCTCATTTATCAATTAAGATCTTGCTCGAGCAGAGCCTCTATTCTCAGATGTTACATGCTGAAAGATAGATATCCCTGTACCATGGAAGGAAGCCTTAGCTGTTCTAGAACTAGGATTGTGATCAATGTTATCTATTGCAGAAGTTGTAAATAAGCCATCTCTGAGTTTTGTTGGACAAACAACATTTTCTTCATGGAATCTTATGCACACACTGTTTGCTAACTGGGTAGAAATAGCGAGGACCCTATATTGTCGAGCTCGGTCGACCCGAGAAATATTGTCGAGCTCGGTCAGACATCTTAAAAACACAACTTGTCCCGGATTCTGATTTTGTTTCTTCAATGTAGTTTACAATGTCTGCAAGAGCAATACCATGCATCATTTTTGTTCTTGAATCTTTTGGAGAATCCATTTCCAGAACCTGCACTGCATTGTAAAGTCCAACAAGGCATTTTGCCTGATATTTTGCAGATTGTGCAACTAAATCTCCAGGACTGAGCTTGGCAAGCAATGTGGTGTCTTGCAATTTTAGTGCACATTCTCGAACACGAGCATCAAGCTTAAATGTCGATGCATCGTGTAATGTTTCACCAGGTATATGTTCATCACAGAAGAAGCAAACATCGGGTGCTTCACATCCTACCAGAGTACACTTACGTGTAGACTTTTTAGCTCGGTCAATAGCCAACTCATCATCACATGCTGACTTTCTCTTTTCTGCTCGCTTCAACTGTGTTGAATTGAATTTTGTATGACAGGAGTCATGCCAGCTTGCTCTGTGACTTAGAAGTGTATCAGCAATACCAGTGCCATCATCAAGTCCTTGAGTATCAAATTGGACGGGTAGACTATTTAGATCTTGAAACCTCTCAACATTTTGTGCGAATGTCACATAACCTGCCCCAAGGTTTTTGCGTTTGGAATTGGCTGGACATTTTAGTGGTTCATCATTAACTGTCTGACAGATGAAACATTGATTCCAATTTGTAGATGTAGCTTGGACTCCGACTATCAAGCTCTCCCGGGGTTCTTCGAGTCTGTAAATGAAAATATAAAACCATTTACTACCCAGTAAAGGCAAACACACACCACAAAAAAGTAAGGCATTATGAGTTTGTTTGGTCATACACATTAATTATAGTGTAGCCTAAATGGCTTACATTCATCAAAAAAAAAAAATATATATATATATAAATATTATAATTGAACATTTCAAAATAATTACTGGTCCCTCAGTCTGAGGTAAATCTTATTCCCTCCCTTTAATACCTTGATTATTGAAATATCTCTCTGCTGGGCATATTAATACAAATATTTAAACCGTTTACCTTATATTAATAGTCACGAGTCACGAATGTACAAATTCAATTCATTTTATTAACTATAAACTCATTTGATCGCTCAAATACGCACCTTTTATCTGGGAGATCCATCACGCCAAAAGCTGTCTGCTAGCGGCCATTTTGAAAGGAGGGAGAAATCATTGTTGCAGAAATATATTTATAGTTGCTTCAAATGTCTTTTAATGTTATTTAAGTACGATTACCTTACGATATTACTCAGTGTTCGATCTAATCAACTCATTTAGAACATATGAATGACAATACGTCAGAATAATAAGAATTTGTGTGCATAATGTATGTATATATATATATATATATATATATATATATATATATATATATATATATATATATATATATATGTTAGTTTTTATCTATTTATTTGGTATACATTGATCAGAGAAGCATGTTTATATTACTCATGATTCTTTCATAGCAAGAAACCGCTAAATTATTGATTATATATGTTAAGATAGAGCTTATTCACATTTTTCTGACAAATTGGTGGCCATCTTGAATAAAACCGGAAGTAGGTCAAATCACAAATGTTCCTATATCAGATATGCATTGGTATGCCAAAACTAACTTATATGCCAAGTTTCATGCTTTTATCAAAAAAATCACAATTTTTTCATAATCCGCCGGACTATTTTCGCGCCTTTGGAATAAACTCCCTCACTCTGTTCAATCCCACTCTTCCCTCCAGGTCTTCAAAACAGCTGTTCACCACCACCTCTCATCTTTCCCCCATCCAAAACCTCAATCTTTTCTACCCCCGTTAATCCACCCTAAACCCACCTCCTTCAAATTCCCTGCTTTCCTTCCTGAAAGTCCCAGTTGTGCAAGGGCCAGAAAGTCCCTGCAGTGTCCATCTTGTTGCCCATGTGTACCACGCACCATCCACCTCCCTTCCATAGATCTCATGTCTCTGTTCTCCATGTTTTGTCTTTCTCTCTCCCACCCCTCTTGTCTCCTGCTCCCCTTGTTGTATGTCCTGTGTGTTAGGTCTCATACGAGACTCGACAGTGTGTCCCAAAAAAATTAAAATGCGCGGCAGGGTTTAATCAAGCAAGAATTGATGTCTGGTGCAGTACTAATGTGAGTGGGAGGAGGGAGGGGTGCTGTACTTTGAAGGATTTTTAAGCCACACTTCTCATAGTGATATAAGCAGTAAAGCAATAAGGTTAAGTTATTACTCTGCAACTTCTCTGCAGTCCTTTCACGTTCGAGCATAATGCTGAACAGGTTTCCTCTAATTGCAGGTATATTTTTCAACTTAATCCAATATGGCTGCCACACCATGTGACCTACAGTCGTGGCCAAAAATATTGGCACCCTTGCATTTTTTTTTCAAATAACTTACAATTTTCTCCAAAAATATGTTGAAATTGATAAAAGTATTTTGTCTCCACAATTCTTTATTTCACTGTTAATATTACACAACCTTTGTTTTGATTCAGAACTTAATCCTCTTAAATCAGAAAATAAAAAGAAATGGCATTGACAAAATTATTGACACCCTGGAGTTAAAAATTTGGTAGCACAGTGCACAGCCTTTGGATAAAATACCTGCAGTCAAGCGCTTCCTCCAGCCATGAATGAGATTCCTACACCTCTCTACTGGCAGTGTGGTCCACTCTTCTTGTGCAAACTGCTCCAGTTCTCCCAAATTTGAAGAGTGCCTTCTCCCAACTGCTGTTTTCAGATCTTCCCACAGGTGTTCAATGGGAATAAGATCTGGACTAATTGCTGGCCAGTTCAGAACAGTCCAGTGTTTTGTCATGAACCATTCCTGGGTGCTTTTTAAAGTGTGTTTGGGGTCATTGTCCTGCTGCAAGACCAATGACCTTTGACGGAGACCCAGCTTTCTGGCACAGGGTTGAACATTGCACTCCAAAATGCCTTGATAATCTCATGATTTCATGATGCCATGCACACATTGAAAGCACCCAGTGCCAGAGGCAGCACAGCAACCCCAAAACATCACTGAACCTCCTCCATTGTTTGACTGTCGGGAAAGGTGTTCTTTTCTTTGAAGGCTTCATTTTGTTTTCTGTAAACATAGAGATAATGTGCTTCACCAAAAAGCTCTAATTTGGTCTCATCTGTCCACAGGACATTCTCCCAGAAGGATTTTGGATTGTTCAGGTGTGTTTTCGCAAACTCCAGTCAGGCTTTCTTATATCTCTCTCTCAGCAGTGGGGTCCTCCTGGGTCTCCGACCAGAGAACCCCCTTTCATTGAGTTGGCGATGGATGGTATGAGTGGAAAGTGTCGTACGTTGTGTCTGAAGGTCAGCTTGAATCTATTTGGTAGTTGTTCGAGGTGCTTTCTCCACCATTCGAACAATCCTTCGCTGCAATCTTCGATCAAGTTTTGTCTTGCGGCCACGTTCAGGGAGGTTGTCTACAGTGCCATGGGCCTTAAACTTCCTGATAACATTGCGTACGGTGGACACAGGAACATCAAGGTCTCTGGAGATGGAGTTGTAACCTTGAGATTGTCCATGCTTGGCTCCAATCTTGTGTCTGACCTCCTCAGACAATTTTCTATTTTTCTTTCTTTTCTCCATGCTCATTGCGGTACAAACAGTGACACAAAACAGCAGAATGACTCCTCTCCATTCAAACTGGTTGAATATGCCTGGTGTTGGCTTAATGGTTAGGGTGGTGGGCTTGAGATCCTAGGATCCTGAGTTCAAATTCCACTCAGCTGTTGAATTAATACCAGGTAGAGATGACTCTACCTGTCATCCTTCCGAGGTCAGCAAAATGAGTGCCAGCTTGCTGATATCCTGTGTCGGAGTGGCGACGCGTCCAGGATTGTGCCCAAGAGCCAAGGAGACTGCTTAGGCAGCACCAACGCTCTGCACAGAGTATGGTCACAATGGAAGGATGGAAACTGGTTTAATGAGTGATTTTTATGGTGTAGGCACCTGTAACGCACCACAGGTGAGTTCAATTCCAAAGTAAAGGAGAATCACCTGCTTGAAATCCAATTATTTAAAACAACTTCTCAAAGGTGACAATCATATTGTCCAGGCCATTTTAGGATTTCAGTGTGGAATAAGCTAATATTTAGTAATATTTTCAGCTTTTTTTTTATTTTGTTCCACTTCAAACCAAAGAAATACATTTGTGGATCTGAAAATATTTTTAAATTTCAACAATTTTCTGGAAAAAAAATGGTGCATTATTTCAAAAAAGTGCAAGGGTGCCAATATTTTTGGCCACAACTGGATAACATCAGAGTCGTTTTTAAAATATTCTCCATTAGTTTTCGCATCCATCGGACAAGTGATGACAGTCAAAAATTATCAACGAAAATATATATAGAAGTGGACAAGCACGCACACACGTGTTACAAGTCTCGCATCTCCTTTGGGGCGAGACTAAATTTCATCTTTCGCTCCGTGCACTGCCTCTTTGTACCTAATCTCAAAGTCCACGCGTCTTGCTCACACAAAACTGCTTGGAGGAATGCATGAGTGATCATGGCACGATTAAATTAGGCGTGGCAGGTCGATTACCCCCAACACCCTGAAGGTTATTAATGAGCTGTCTGGGTTTTTAACCAACAATCTGATAGTGACACAGTAATATGCCTGAGATTTGCACCATTTACAGAAGTGTTTATAACCTCTATGCTGCTGCCTTCAGGTGGATTTGAACTTATAACCTCTTGGATGCAAATCTTAAAACGTCTTTAACACTAGACCACCATCGGAACCAATGTCATCATTTTTACTAACATCTGGTGAAATGGTTTTCTCCATATTGTTTCTCAATTCATAGATGAGCCCCCCCCCCATAAACCCCCTTATTTATAAAGATAGACTTTTCAAAATCATAATCGTTATTTTTCCTTCAATAATTTAATAAACAATACTCTGCTTACACATGATGTAACAACAATGGCACAGATACGTCCAGCATGACCCTTTACCAATCCCGCACGTTGTCTCCACCCAAAAATGTCCTGACCAGGCCTCTTCCTGGGAAAGTATAAATTCAAATCTCAGAGCCCCCACTTGGCCCAAACAGACCTGGGTCAAAATTTTTATTGGGGAAAAGGGTATTTATTAGTCACACCGAGAAAGGAAGCTCATCGCAGGTTGTATCACGAATCATCGTCCACGAGCAAAATGACACGAATAGCCAACAATGAGCAGATTTTTCAGAGTTTAAATGGACACTCCGTGTTGGAGTTGACCGATTTCTGAATTGTGCACGGCTTCAAGTTGCTCGTGCAAACAAATGACAAACAGCATTTATCGACGATTCGTGATTCAATGCTGGAAAACCATTTGGGAGAAAGGGAAGTGTCAACGATACCTTTGGCCTCAAGCAGATGGTTTTGCCATTTTACGAGCCTGTGCGTACTTGGGGAGCCTGAACGGTGCAGCGTCCTGGGTGGTGATGGGTGACTGGACCACAGGGGAACATGTGGCACGGGAACGATGATCTATTCACCTGCTTTCCACCTCTTCAGGTTTTTGCGAGATGATGAAGGCGTGACTTTTTCTCGAGTTTTGAGGAGGACGTTGGCTGATTTTGTTCGTATGAAAGCTGACCTTGTAGCGTGGGTAGGCCGTTGAGTGGAGAAAGGTGCATACATCTATTTTTCATGGGACAATGCTCAACTTCATGAAATACAATCTGATGTGAAATAAAACGTTTTTTAAATGGAAACTTTGGATGGAGAACAATATCACACAAAACTTTATCAAAACGTAAATTATTTTAAGTTAACACGCAGCCAAAGGGCAGAGGAAGGCTTACATAGTCGTACAAATATTTGGCTGAACCATAACGAGATTTATCAAAGTGGGTGGAAGGGGTAATGCAGATGGTGTGGGGGTGTTTGAGGAGTGAGATGACTTTAACTAAAAAAAGTGGAATTTTAAAAAGTTCAATTAGGCAAGTTTTTTGCAAAGAATATCAAAAACAAGTGAAATCCTTCAATACAGCACGTGTGGTGAATCAAATGAGTACACTAATGTTAAAATATGCAATTTATGCTTTTTCAGTTGAAAAACAATTAAAAAGCGTACTTAATATTTGAAATGTAAAAATCTTGTTATTATTGTGATAATCACCTTTATATATAACACAAGGAATGAAATCGTTCGATACAGCGTGGCAGGAGGCCGCAAAAGAATGATAGCATAGGAAGAACTTAGCTTTCAGCATTCGGCGATCGGCGCGAAATGCGATGGTGGGCGGAAATGACGTCTTTCAGCACGAAATGCGATGGTGGGCGGAAATGACGTCTTTCGTTCGTTCGTACATGAGAGGGGCGCGTTTCTTGGTTTTTTCCCATCAAGCAATAAATTAAATGGTTTTCACATATATAACACATTAGTTTCACAAATTTCCATTGAAATACTCGGGTATTTCCGTCAATTCTTGCTATTTTCGTCTGGGTTACGCATCGCCATCTACCGGACGGCCGTCATTGGCTGTGTCTTGAGGCACTTGGGGGGGGGGGGACAGGGGACACCGGAGATGTGGTAGACACTGGGGACATTTCAAACTCGGTGCAATTGTATACAGCGCACGCGCTGTAAAAATTGGGAAGAGGAAGATTTTGAGAGATGTTTAAAGGCAGCAACACGTTAAAGTTGAAACTCCAGGCATCAAAGCAGACAACTATATCTTGTACAAAAAGGCCTTTTATACAAACAATAAGTTAAATAAGAGACTATTGTCTTTGAATGAGAGTCTACCTGGGAATTAAAGTTATTTAGAAATTTCAATGATCTTATTAAAGAATGTTGTTTTCCATCTAATTCCACCATGATCCTCAGGCAAAAAATGCTCTGAAGAACATTTTGCAGAAGTGCGTGCACCTGCCTGCCCTCGAACCACTTCTGCGAGACTCACCACAAAACATCCTCAAACATGTGGTTATCCAGTACAGCAAGGTGAGTGAAGATTCCCCATTAAATCTCGTTACTGGCAAGCTCAGCATCAGGCACAAGAGCAATCAAACCGAATGCTGAGTATTTTAACCCTACACCGATGAAAACCTGAAGTCATGCAAATTTTGAGCAAAGCTAATTATTAGTGAATGCACCTTATTTGTTTGTATGCAACACAAGGCTGCAGGGTAGCATTATTGTCTGGGGTGCAGCTGTGCCGTTGATACAATGCCCTCTGCTGGTTAGGGCAAGAATTTGGAATTTCGCCACGTTGCAATCAAAGCTCACCTGCTCTTTGCAAAGGACATCATGGAATCTTTAACGTCCACCAACGAATGCTGGCACGGGAAGCCCGTTTAACATCCAGAGAGACAGCACACACATTGATGAATCACCCTGCCTGTGAAACACTAGGATGACAGTTCATAGCTGGGTCGGGATTCAAACCCAAGCTAGACAGCTGAGAGGCGAGTGTGTACCTCTAAGTCATCCTGTCAGCCCAGGGAATGCCTATTAGATCGGGATTATGAATTAGTTTGCCAGTGCCATCATTACCTAAGGGCAGCTACGGTGATGAAACGCTCCTTGCAGCTTCGAGAAGGAATTTGTAATTTGATCAGGGTGTCTGGTGATAACTCACCTACTCTTCACAAAACATAGCGGGATCTTTAACATCCACCAAATAATGCGAGCACACGGGTCTCCAGCTTAACATATATCCGAGGGATGGCACATCTTGTGACGCAATGCCCTGCCCACGGAACACCAATTTGCAGTTTGTAGTTGGGTCGGGAATCAAACCAAAAGGAGATGGATCAAAGGTCAGTAAGTTTCCTCAAAGCCATCCTGTTGACAATACAGTTGTAAAAATAAAATATAAAAAGAGTGGTTATTATTTTGGAAAAGGTTTTTAGCTGGAAAAGAATGGATTTAGATAATTTATTTATTAGATCATATCATCAGTGTTTAAAAGACTGGTGTTGGCTTAACGGTTAAGGTGGCTGGCTTAAGATGTTAGAGTCTCGAGTTTAAGCCAGTGTCGTGCAGTTGGATGAACACCAGGTGGGTTGACTCAGCTTGTCATCCTTCCACGGTCATCAAAATGAGTACCAGCTTACTGGTAACAGGGGCACATCAGCAGTACAGCTATGCCCAACCTCACCCTGAAAATGATGCAGCTAATCAGCCATAGGCTGCATACAAAGAAATAAGTAAAACTAGAAGGGCACTCGGGAGAGCGCACACCTCCGTCATGTAATGCCTGATCCACGAGAATATATTGGGCCCATTACATTTTTAAGATATCGTGCTATACAGGACTATATCGTTTTTGGCCATACCTCTCAATGGTGGAGAATCACTTTAAAAATTAAATAATTCTCATATCCAGATCTGGATCCAGATCTTCACCAAAATCGAATCAATTCGTCCTTGTCACACACCCAACCTGCCACCAAGTTTCATCTGAATCCGTCCACAACTTTCTGAGATATCGTGCTAGATATCGGTTTAGCCCGATCTCCCAATGCTGAAGAATCACTTAAAAAATTCTCGTATCCAGATCCGGATCGGGATCTTCACCAAAATTGCATCAAATCTTCCTTGCAACACACCCGATATATGTCCACCAAGTTTCCTCCGAATCCGTCCACAACTTTTTGAGATATCCTGCACAGAGTCAGACAGACAGAGAGACACAAACAAACAAACGGGTGAAAACACAACCTCCTTCACCTTCGGTGGCGGAGGTAACTCGAGAGTTAAACATCCATGTTAACTGACACATAACTCAGATGATGTTTTGTCAATGATGTAGACTTTTGCACTTTTGCAAAGTTTGCTACTCTCATGTACAACGCATGTCCTCCATTATTCTTCTCATACGTGTCTGCAGTAGCTATATAATTGGAAAATCATTTGCATTACAATTACAGACCAATTAAATTTCTGGCCATATTTACGAGTACAGTTTATCCTTGGGACATATTTACAAGTAGTTCAGCTCCATCCCCAAGTGGCATTTGCTCCATCGGCCTCCATATTCGTTTTAGTACACATCAATGCAACTCGGGGTGTTTGCACATGATAATCATTCAGCAAATGCAAGATGTAACGCACACACCAAGTTCAGAGAGATGCTGCATACACAACCAGTTATAAATAACAGATCATCTTTAAATAGCACGACTCTCATATAGAAATGGATGAAACCAACAGAACGTTGATCGAGATCACTAACCAAGCAAGGAGAAGCTGACATATCAGACGTTAACCCTTCGTTATAGCAAAATGGAGAAACGAAATAGGAGGTGAAGGTTAATATAGGGTTGGGGTGAGTCAAAGGTGTATGCATCAGAGTTGAGTCAGGGGTCAGGGAGCACGTGGGCATGAGAATCGCTGATTTTTATAGGGAGGGTCAGGGTTCAGGGGAAGAAAGTCAATGGGACTGGGAGGAAAGTGAAAATAATAGGGAAAGAACAAGAAGTAATGGGGGGGGGGAATATATATAAAATATAATTAAATTAAAAAAATATATATATATATAAAATATACATTAAATTAAATTAGAAATATATATATATAGTTGCGGTTCGACAAAACCGCATGCCTCTAAGGCAATGGCCCCCAACATAGAGTGATCCCTAGGCAGTTATTTCATTGGTCTTCGTGCAGTAAGACCTCCCCTCATGTCTCGTGGGTTAACGGGACGAAGTGCATTCCGTGGGTCTCGTAGTTAGGTCTATTAACTAGTAACTATTTCGTATTCTGATTTCTACTCCAACCCTTTCCTTTAAGTCATGGTACAAGCAAGCAAGCACACACGCCATTTAATATGCGATTGATAATACGCACACCACGATGCCTCCGATAGCTCGGAACCACCACACTCCCTCCACGACACACTACACAACCCGCCATTATTTCGTTCAAATATGCACGCCAATTTCCAACCGGTACTTTCCCTTACTCCCACACCTCGCTCACCAAACCTCACCACTTCGACCACAAACGCCTCCTGCACACGGGAAAAATGTTCCCACACAACCTCGTACCACCGCATCCAGTGTTACCACCTCCTCATTTTCATAAATGCCAAGGTGAGTCAATGAAAAAAGCCAAGAATTCACAAGGGTTCGGAAAAGCGATGATAATAGAAAACTTATACGCCAAGAAAACCTGTAGAAAACCAAGACGCCAAGGTGAACAACGAATAGCCAAGATCTTGTGAAAAAAGCCAAGGCGTGGTCACACTGACTGCATCGCTACAATTAGTCACTCTATATGGAGGAGTACTGCAAGACTCAGGCTGTCCTCGGGACCGCACAATGTTTCCCCACACAGCAGATGTCAATAACTCGACCGCATCTCACCGGCGACGTCCCAGGTGAGCACGCAGAATTGATGCAACAACCCTCATCCAGTCGCCAGACCATGGCAAGACAGGGGCAGCGAGGAGGGGTCGTAAGAGGGGTGATCCGGAAGTTTGGTATGGAGCCCGGGCATGCATTTTGGCTCATGAGTGGGGGGAAAGTCCGTTGCTATTCGACATTCACATTGCACTCGGAGCACGTTCAGTTCAGGGAGCACACCTTATGCTGAGTCAGGAGTCGAGCCATGCCAAAGCGGATGGGCAACTGAGACAGTTTCCGGTCCCAGGAGCCTGGCAGTGTGTTAGGTCAAGTCAGATCTGTGACCTGCTACAGGTACCATGTAAACCTGTACTAACCTGTTCCATGGTCGGGTTGTCGGCAACTAAACTGTTTCCCCCACCAAGTTTCTAGGTGAGGAGGGTGTTTGATATGAACACCCAGCAGGATGAATAAGAAAACCTGTCAAAAGGCAGAGGAGCTCCTTGTGAGGCAATGGCCATCCATATCTCGTGCCCAACTGTGTCTGCGGACGTCCTCCTGCAGTTGGGTTACTTATTATTAGGAGGTTGGTGGCAGGATTTGCACTCCAGCCACCATAAAATCTTTCATTCCACAAAACATTCCAAAAGAATTTTAAAAACCTGAAAACCCACTCCGTGGGAGTGCCTCGAGTACAGCTTCCCTTCACAGAGCAGCTCACCGGATGACGGGATTGGGCAAAATCTTCGGGACCCCCAATCTTTGATAAATTATAGGAGGGAACCCACGGGGTAATATTCCCGGGTCAGATTGTGGGAGAGTATGTCAGGGTGTTGCTGAGGTGTAGTCCATGAGACGGCGGTCTCCTTGGGTTAACCTGAGGCGGTTCCTTCGGGTGGGTGCCTGGAATGTCCTATCCCAAAGAGGGGATGATCACCTGTCTCTGTTATCATCTGAGCTCAAGCGATTGGACATCAGTATTGCAGCACTCTCTCAGGTTCGGAGACCGGATTGCGTCGAGATCATGGCGGGTGGTTACACGTACCATTGGTGTGGTCACTCTGATGGTTACCATGCCCAAAGAGTTGCTGTAGCTGTGTCCAATAAGCTGACTCCAATGATAACTGAGGTAACACTGGTCAACGAGCGTATTATGAGACTCAGGATTCGTCACTCCTTGGGTGTCATTTCCCTGGTCTCTGTACATGCTCCGACTGAGGTGAGTGATCTCACCGTGAACGACGTATTCCATGCCGCGCTCGAGTCTGTGGTTGATCGGTGCCCCAGACGAGATACTCTTTGAGTCTTGAAGGATTTCAATGCATCAACTGGAACTGATAGGGATGGTTATGAGACATGTGTTGGTCCCCATGGGTCTGCAACTGTGAACCTGAATTGCACTAAGTTCCTTGACTTTGTAAGAAGTCAGAGACTTAGGGTGGCCAGTTCATGGTTTCAGCCCACAGGCTCATCGCTGGACTTGGGATTCCAACGCTGGCAGTGTGGCAAAGGAGATTGACCCTGTGCTTGTTGATGGTCACTGGAGGATTATCCAGAACTGCAGGGTCTACCGGAGTGCTCAGTTCCTCATTAGTCACCACAGGTTTGTTGTAGCAACTCTGAAGTTGCAGCTTATATGCAGGAGAATGGTACCATCCCAGCCTAGACTGGTTGTTGGCAAGCTCAAGGATGAGAGTGTAGCTGAGGAGTTTGTGAACAGGCTGAGTGGAGATGTGGGTGTCTGGGTGCTTTGGGGGGTCCTGAAGAGTTCTGGAGTGCCTTCAAGACCACCATCCTTGATGTTTCCGGTAGATGTCTTGGAACTCACCGTAGGGCAAAGAAGAATTTTGTCTCTCAATGGACACTGCATATCATTGACCAGAGTCGCAGGGCCAGGCTGAATGGCAGAGCTGAGCTGTTCAGGGAGCTGAGGCGTAAAACTGTACGTGCACTGAGGGTGGACAAGGAGGCCTATGTGCGAGGAATCTGTGAGGGGGTAGAGCATTACTTGTGATCAAGTGATTCTCGTCCTGCTTACAGGAGAATTCGTGCATTGCGTTCCTCCATGCCCGTCCCTCGGTGTACTGCAGTAAGAGCAGAAGGGGGTAGGCTCTTGACAGTGGAGTCCAAAGTGAAGGCCCGCTAGGCCTAGTCTGGATGTTGTGAGATTACTTTGAGCGGCTGTACCAGGCTGATCCACCAGCTTTCAAGTTTGATGTCAGGGGTGTTACAATCCCTGTTGCTGACCCTCCAATCAACTGTGGTCCACCTTCAGTTGTGGCAACAGGCTTTGGTGAACCGGTTGAAATAGGGTGAAGCTCCAGGGATCTGTGGCATCCATGCTGAACTTCTCAAGGCTGGTGGAAATGCTGTACTCGTGTCGTTGCATGCAGTTCTGTGCTCTGCCTGGAACACAGGCATCATCCCAACTGACTGGAAGAGGGGCCTTCTTTTCCCTCTCTGTTAAGGAAAGGGTGATCGCCAAGACTGCAACAACTACCGAGGGGTGACGCTGCTCTCAGTGCCGGGCAAGGTCTTTGCTTGGATAAATCTTGATCGGGTTCGCCATCATCTGCTTGAGCACCAGCGTCCAGATCAGTCAGGCTTTACACCAAAGAGGTCAATGATTGACCGTATCCTTGATCTTCGGGTCCTCACCAGACGCAGACGAGAGTTTCGGCAGGGGCTGCTTGCAGCCAATGTTGATCTCTGCAAAGCGCTTGATTCAGTGAATCGAGATGCCCCTGGAGGATTCTTGGTCTTCCTGGGGTGCCACCAAAACCGATCAATCTAATGTCTGAACTCTACTCTGGTACTGAGAGTGCTGTGAGATGTGGTGGTACTATCTCTGACTTATTTCCAGTTATCACTGGAATCCGTCAGGGGTGTGTAATGGCCCAAGCACTTTTCAGCACTTGTATGGATTGTATTCTGGGGAGGATGTCAGAGAGATCAAGCTGCGGTGCATCACTTGGGAATGTCAAGATGTCTGACCGTGATTTCGCATATGATGCCGTCGTCTTTGCGGAGACTAGATATCCTTTTGGGGGCCCTCAAGGTGCTGAATGAGGAGTCGGAGCCACTGGGATTACGGGTTTCCTGGGTTAAAACTAAGGTCCTGGGGCAAAACAGCTGTCTTGAAGAGCTGACGGGAAGAATGAGATTGAAGAGAGTAATGAAGGTGGGTCTGCAGGCGGGAAAGAGAGTACATGAGGGGAGGTGAGCCAACATGCTGATCCTTGTGCTTGTGAATGTCCACGGGGCTGAAGTGGGGAACAATACCAGAGACTGCCATGTAGCTGTACGCATAGCCAGGGGGATTGAAGTGTCGAGCAACCGGCTTGGAGAGGTCTACGTTGCTCGTTCACAGATCGAGGTTTTCACTAAAGCGATCACCCAGTCTTTGGCCGGCTTAACCGATGTAGATCTTCTTGCAGAGAATTCACATGATTCCATAGATAACATTCACAGAGGTGCAGTTGAAGTGGTCGAGAGTTTGATACTATTGAAGAGGGTTGAGGATGTGTTCAACACTGGGTTTTTTAACAACTAAAATGGCTGCCAGTCGGCCATCTTTGATCGCACCGCGTAACAAAATGATGTGCACATGTATGCAATCATGTGTTGTCTTTGTGCCAAGTACGCATAAAAATCGGTCCATACATGTTCGAGATATGTTTGCGGACGCACGTACACAAAAATCGAGACCAAACACATTAGCCCCCGTTTCAGACCAAGTCCAATGGGGGCTAATAAGGCGGTGTAAAAGACGCTGCATCAATGGTAGTAAATCCCCGACTTAATTTATTCATACGATTTTTACAATCTTTATTTTATTTAAATTGAATCATATACTTAAACACTGGAAAACACAAACCGCTTTCTTTGCACTTTCAAAACCCTTCCGTTTAGCAGTATTTGGGCATGTTAAATAAGGTGGTGTACAAACAAGGTGGTGTATAAGACTGCTTCAATGGTGGTAAACTTATCGAATTTTTTTTAAAACAATCTATAAAATAACTATCTTATTAAAAGTAAAGTATATACTTGAACACGGCAGAGGGAAATGTATTCTATGAACTCCCTAGTTTTTAAAGTTTTTCTTAAACTACCTTACCTCTCCTATTTCTCTTCTCCCCTCTTCTCCTGCCCTCATTTTCCTCTTCTCTAAACTCCCTCTTTTCCTCGCTCCTTTATATCAGTTTCTTAAAATCATAATTATACTTATTTACTCTATCTTATTACATAGATATCCATATTTAAATATTTTTAAACTTTTAATTGGACCACTTTAAAAAGTTGCTTTAATTTGTTTTTCTTTATGTCCCATTACTCCTTATGCCTGATGTTGGCTTGATGCTGGAGTGGTGGGCTTGGGATCCTCAGGTCCTGAGTTCAAATCCTGCTTGGCTGTTGAATTAATACCAGATGGGGTTGACTCAGCCTGCCATCCTTCTGAGGTCAGCAAAATGAGTACCAGCTTGCTGGTATCCTGCATTGGAGTGGCGACCTGTCCAGGACTGTGCCCAATAGCCCAGGAGACTGCTTAGGCAGCACCAATGCTCTGCACAGAGTATGGTCCCAATGGATTGGATTACTCCTTGTTGTTCCCCTATAATTTTTACTTTTATCCCAGTTCCTTTGACATGAACCCCAAAACCCCGACCTTCCTTGTTAAAATCATTCTCTAACCCCACGTGCTCCCTGAACCATGAACCCACTCTGACGCACACAACTCTGACTCCGTCTTACCAGATAACAACCCTCAACCTTTATCCTGTCTCTCTTTTGCCATGAAAAAGGATAAACATCTGAAACATCAGCTACTGCTTGCTTCCTACGGCGGTTAGCATACATCAGACAACGTTATATTCATTTTGTCCATTATTCTACTTATCTGTCGATGCAGTTCAAACACCAGCTTTCACCAGCAAGACAGGTTCTTCACTCTCACACGAGACCCAAGACCTCCTCTCTTTGGGTTGCGAATGTTTTGGAACTCAGTCGGTTCATCTCACTATTTCTTATCCTAAATGCAGTATGTTAAATACTAAACCATCAGAAATCCAAAGTTACAAAAATCTGGAATGATTCTTTGATTTTGTAGGAAAAGTATGTCAGCATTATTTTTGCTTACCATTCCATGAAGGATGCTGATATCTGTGCTTGTATAGACTCGAAATGAAAATCTGCTTGCTTCTTGAGAAGAATGTTGCCCAAGTCACTTATTAATGCACAAAACACCACAATAGTCACAACCGTCCGTCGCCTTCTTTCCGCCAAATGGCTGCTTGCATATGTTTTGGAGACTTGTAATTATGAGGTCAACAAAGCAGCGAAATGAGCAAACTGATGTCCGTAGAAGGGATCATCATTGCCCACTCACAACCATACCTCTCAACCCAACCCCAGCTCTCACAACCAAACCCCCAGCTCTCACAACCAAGCCCCAGCTCTCACAACCAAGCCCCAGCTCTCACAACCAAGCCCCAGCTCTCACAACCAAGCCCCAGCTCTCACAACCAAGCCCCAGCTCTCACAACCAAGCCCCAGCTCTCACAACCAAAGCCAAGCTCTCACAAGCAAAGCCCAGCTCTCACAGCCAAACCACAGCTCTCGCAACCCAATCACGGGTCTCACAACCCGACCTCATGTGCTCTCACAACCCGACCTCGTTGGCTCTCACAACCCGACCTCGTGGGCTCTCACAGCCCGACCTTGTGGGCTCTTACAACCCGACCTTGTGGGCTCTCACAACCCGACCTCGTGGGCTCTCACAACCCGACCTCGTGGGCTCTCACAACCCGACCTCGTGGGCTCTCACAACCCGACCTCACAGGCTCTCACAACCCAACCCCAGCTCTCACAACCCAACCCCAGCTCTCACAACCCAGCCCCAGCTCTCACAACCAAGCCCCAGCTCTCACAACCAAGCCCCAGCTCTCACAACCAAGCCCCAGCTCTCACAACCAAGCCCCAGCTCTCACAACCAAGCCCCAGCTCTCACAACCAAGCCCCAGCTCTCACAACCAAAGCCAAGCTCTCACAAGCAAAGCCCAGCTCTCACAGCCAAACCACGGCTCTCGCAACCCAATCACGGGTCTCACAACCCGACCTCATGTGCTCTCACAGCCAAACCACAGCTCTCGCAACCCAATCACAGGTCTCACAACCCGACCTCATGTGCTCTCACAACCCGACTTTGTGGGCTCTCACAACCCGACTTCGTCGGCTCTCACAACCCGACCTCGTGGGCTCTCACAACCCGACCTCGTGGGCTCTCACAACCCGACCTCGTGGGCTCTCACAACCCAACCCCAGCTCTCACAACCCAACCCCAGCTCTCACAACCCAACACCAGCTCTCACAACCCAACATCAGCTCTCACAACCCAACATCAGCTCTCACAACCCTACCCCAGCTCTCACAATCCAACCCCAGCTCTCACAACCCAACCCCAGCTCTCACAACCCAAGCCCAGCTCTCACAACCCAACACCAGCTCTCACAACCCAACCTCATTGGCTCTCCCAACCCCATGGGCTCTCACAATCTAACCCCAGCTTTTATAACCCAACACCAGCTCTCATATCCAAAGGTCTAATAACCCTAGCTCTCACAAGGCTATGTCTCAAAACCCTAGATTTTACAGGGCTGTGTCTCATAACCCTAGCTCTCACAAGGCTACATCTTGTAACCCTACATCTCATAACCCAAGCTCTGATAACTCTTCCTCAACCCGAGGGCTCAGTAAGCATTACCTGAGGTCCAACGAAACTTAGACATAGCAGGAAGCTATTCGGCCCTTCGTGCTTGTGCCATACCCACACCCCAGTATTCTGACTTACTAATTCGGAAGCAGTTTCATCAAATCCATTCTTTAACACTCCAAGAGGAATCCCTGCTTGCCTCTGCAATAACACATAATACAATCATTGCATTAGTCACATGTGGTGACCTGCCAAGGATTGTGCCCAAGAGCCAAGGAGACTGCTTTGGCAGCATCAATGCTGTGCACATAGTAATAGTATGGTCCCAATGGATGTATGGATGGATTATTCACATGAACGCTTGGTGAGAGTAAAAATCACTTTACTATTTAATGACTTACCCTCATGCGCACGCACATGCATGCTCACACCAAACGAACACAAGCACACCTCTCAAGAACTATTGGTATTTTTTGAGATGTGCAAGTTGAAAATATTGCACAGATTCCTCTGTATGCTCTGTCCAATGTGACAGCTTCATCTTAAACCCTAATTTTCACAAGATTACAAATGATGCTTTGCACTAATTTATAAGTTGTTCTTTTATCGAACTTGCAATTGACGCTCATCAACACAATGATGTCTTCAGCAAACGGACTCAATCGATTCTCGTCTCCAAAACTGCTTGGAATAGATTGCTCTTCCTTAAGGTCGTTCCTGATAAACAACACGGTCCCGTAAGGTGTGTCTTTCCTCACCAGAAAGCAACCTATTTCTCGAGTGCCGTCACAGGCGTCATACACGTGTCGTTACCAGGTGTTACCCCACGACAGCATGGCACGACGTACATTTGTGAAAAGTGGAGCATTGCAGAGAATACAGGAGATCAAAACTGCACCGGGATCAGAACTTCTGGAACACATAAACACGATCAAGAGCTGCTTTCCTGAGGAGGTGGTAAGGTAAGCTCAAACAGTGTTTGGCTTTTGCCTTGCTATATTACAGGTGGACTCCATTACAGGTGGACTATATTACACAGGTGGCCAAAAATACATTTCTAAACTTCACCACCCTGGGGAAATTGGTCCTGGTTTCTGGAATGGTATGGCATACGAGTGTTGCGGATACGATGTGCAAGAAAACTTAGACACAGGAGGAAGTCATTCGGCCCTTTGTGTCTGCGCCATATCCACACCCCGGTATTCTGACGTACTAGTTAGGAATATTTATACAGCAAACTCAAAAAGCAAATGCGGTCAGCATGCCCTTTTTGTAAGATAATTTCGGATCTTTAACATCCACGACTAAGATGCAGCATCTGGTGCTGTCACCGCACCAGAAGCACTTTGCATTCCAGTTCAACTCGGCGTTCGGCCCAAGTTTGACATCTTATCCCGCTTATCTTATTATCAACTTATCCCGCTGCTTGAAATATTATAGTTTATGAACTTTAGTCGAATTCAAACATGCATTTTTAATCACCCGATACTCAAGAATGCCAATAAGCTACACGACGTTTCCAAATTTAGTGCAAAGGCAACACTAAATTGCCAAATCGATGTCATACAGAAAATGCCTTTAGTTGAATCGGTGTGTAAACCAGCCAATGGTGCAAAGTGCCAGATGGAGACATCAAGAAACTAGAAGGGCACTTGGTGGAGCACGTAACTCTGCCATGCAATGCTTGATCCACAAGAACATATCGGAGCCAATATATATTTGAAATATCATGTTCTATATCGTTTTAGGCCAAATCTCTCAATGGTGAAGAACAAATTTAAGGATTAAAAAAAATTTCTCAGATCCGGATCTGGATTCAGATCATCACCAAAATCGAATCAATTTGGCCTTGTCAGACACATAACCTGCGCACCAAATTTCATCCGAATCCACCTGCAACTTTTTGAGATATCGTGCTACACAAAAGTTTAGCCCTATCTCTCAAGGGTGAAGAATCAAGAAATTCTCAGATTCGGATCTTCACCAAAACTGAATCACTTCTTCTTCGTCACACACCCAGAGTGTCTATCAAGTTTCGTCCGCATCTGTCGACAATTTTTGAGACATCGGACTATTTATCGTTTTTGGCTCTATCAATGGTGAAGAATAACTTTAAAAATTAAATAATTATCCTATCCAGATCTGGATGCGGATCTTCACAAAAATCGAATCAAGTAGTCCTTGCCACACACACAGCCTGTCCACAAACTTTCATCCAGATCTGTTTACAACTTTTTGAGATATCGTGCTATATATTAGTTTAGCCAGATCTCTCAATGGTGAAGGATCACTTTAAAAATTCTAGTAGCCAGAGCCAGATCCGGATCTTCACCGAAATCTAATCCGTTCGTCCTTGTCACACTCCCTAACTCTCTACCAAATTTCATCCGGATCCATGCACAACTTTTTAAGATATCCTGCACACAAACAGACAAAAAGACAGGGGTGAAAACATAACCTCCTTCCACCTTCGGTGGCAGAGGTAAAAACAAACATTGTACTTCTTGATAAATGAGGAGGCAGGCTGGCAGGATGGCCTCGAGGTATGCACAATCACCTCTAAGTCATGTAGCCGAGGTTTGAATTCCAACTCAACTCTAAGCCCTCATCCTGGTGTTTCACAGGCACAGTGATTCAATGTGTGTGCCGTCCATCGGATGGACATTAAACGGGCGTTAGTTGGGCATTAAACGGTCTGCCAGCATTAGTTGGTGGACATTAAAGATCCCATGGTATCCTTTGCGAAGAGTGGGCGAGCTATCACCAGCACCCTGAATAAATTCCAAATTCCTGCTCTAACCGACAGAGGGCACTGCATCAGCAGCACAGCCACACCTTCAATGATGTTACCCCACAGTTTTCTGCTGCACACGAAAGAAGATGATGATTAAGGAGAGGTTTAAACTTTTTTTGCAGACTTGCGAATAATGCCTTATGATGAATAACTGCAAACACCTTGTGAGTGGTTCACATCAAGTTGTGAAAGTGTGGATGGCAAAGATGTGAAAAGCCTTTTCAGTAACACCTACAATCAATGGAGTAAACGTCGACGTCATGGAGGACGTTCTCACATGAGCGATAGCTATTGGTGAAGATCTGACCATAAGTATCAGAAGTGTGGAAATTATAACTCGTTAACATCGAAGTTTCCTTAAACTGTCCAAGAATTCTCCATTATCAGTCCATCTCCATTTTATTTCCCTTTGAGACGACTTGCAGGCAACGTCGAATGTTTCCCTTTTTCATCCACAGATTCTACTCTCCTGGGTACTCGGAGGTCTTGCTGGAAAGGATGGAGAAATTCAATCCCACGTGCTAACCAGCCGAACATCATTCAACGACAAGTGTGACATTTTTAATAAGGAAGTAATATTCTCTGTTCCTCCTTCACTTCTTCCTAAATCGCCCATGTCGTTTCAAACTAGTCTTTGTGCTCTTTGCTTACAAAACAGTCTGCAACTTCCTGTAGCAAATCCACAAGGTGCTTTGATTAAAGCAGATGCCCAAAACAAAAGGAGGAGAGGGGAGGGGAAGGGGGGAAACTGTGGCTTTATTTAGCAATGTCTAAAATAAATATACAATGCACAGTGTGAACAGGATGTGGTGCAGAAAAAGAAAGAAGGATTCAAGATTGACATAAATGTAATTAATTCTCTCAAAATGTTTCTTACCTTCATAATCGCCAGCTGCATCATCCGTTAACCTCCGGCTTTCAGGTTTTAAGATCATTCCAAAACTGGCTTTTACTCCAAAACATTACACAATCTGTAAGTGGTAGATATAGCCAATAAAAAGCATTTGGTATCTGCCTGAGTCGGTGTGTTATGTCCTGAAAGGGAGAGAATAGTTACGTGCAAAGGGAATAAAAACAAATAAGTAAAACCTTTTGGGACCTCCTTGGCAGTGTCTGACATCATAGACAACAAATACAATCGGTCAACTGTTTAAATGGAGTTTATTTATTCATTCTTTCTCTATAACCTAGATTGTTTTTTTTTTTTTTTTCATGCGACAGGCATTGACATTTGACCTTCACAGACCAATCAGCAACTTATCCCTGACAATAAGGTAGCATCCCGTCCAAAAACAAAATGTCATCATGGCAAGCTCGATGCATTCGGGTGCAAAAGGTGAGGAAACGGGCAAAACATCTCCACGCCGATTGGCAAAAAGACGACGTTCGGTATAAATCGACCGATCAGAACGGTCGAAAAGGATACGACCGAAGAAACGGAGAAACGGGATGCGAATGAAGACAGAAGCATCAGGACAGATTGCATACCAGAAATGGTTGCAAGTTCCAAACAAGACAAAAGAGAAAGAAAAAGAAAAAGAAGAGATTCGACAGGTGTACTCGTCCATGAGCTACCCAGGTGTACCACGCGTCCAAAACACCCTTACTAGCCGGGATAATCGGGTCGACCACGTACGGCTCGGAAACCCGCGACGACCGATCGACGATGCGAATTTTGTCTCCACAACATACAAATACCATCAAGACCGCAGATACAATATACAATGGGAAAGTGTATTTCACGGTGGAAGCGTGGTACACGGATACCAGCAATGGCTCAAAAGAGATGGCATGTCACAGCAGGCTACATGGTTAATAGAAAGGATAGTGGCAACGGTTGCACGGCATTTGTAAAGGTGACGGATAAATATACACTTATGTACAACAACAGTTAGACTTTAAGCAAAAACTACCATAAGCTACAAGGAGACCCTTGCAAGGTGCCAGCCATTGCCAAGGTTATGTGCAAAAGGCCAAAGCAATCTAGAACCTACAGTCAGGATGCGGTGGTTTCAGCGATTAAAACCCTCCCCGTGACGAGGGACGATAAAGCAATTTTTGTTTTAGTGATAACCTGTAACAAAACAAAAAGTCATAGCTGAGCAACATATTGCCGATTGTAAACGTCGTGTTGCTGACCACATTAAGACAAATATCGCGATGAACACTGTAAATGGTAAATATGGTAACGTCTAAATAAAAAAAGCAACGCTATCGAATAGTAAACAAAACAACACCGCCAACAACAAAAAAATATTTCCTCATCCTCCCACGTTCATGAATTCTGCAAAACAGGCTGTGGACTTCAAACAGAACATCAAGCGCGAAGCTTTAGGGGGGGAGAGAACGGCATTTTGCGTTTCGTAGCCTGTGCTGAATGAGACTGGTGACAGATTTAAGGGATATAGTGCAAGCACGGCATGAATGTAGACTATGACGGTGGGTCGCAGTGCAGCACGGTTGACCTCATATTAACCTGCAGCTGCATCTTCTAATTTGCCCCAAAAATCCAGTTCCTCGCCGACCCCCACTTCGGGCGACATCGCAAAACGAAGCAATTTGTACAGAACTGACTTCAAATATTTGGCAAAAAACAACAACAAAGTTTTCACATTCTGATAAATTTTGAATATCATAAGTACAATTTAAATGTCTATACACTATAGAAACTTGTTCATTGAGTTATCAACATGTGGAAAACAAACAAACAAAAAAAACTTGCATCTTTTCATCCTGTCAGTTAAGTGTTAGCTTATCACTCCCTTGATCTCTTGCTGTAAACCTCGATGTTCAATCCCCAGATCCACTTCTAGTTGGACTCACTGTTACGTGTCCAACTTCGACTCCATCGGTCTTCAGTTTTTCTTCTGACTCAAGCTCTTAATCCGCTTCAGGTCCCACTCAAGTTCTCCCTCACCTCATCCCTCCCAATCCCCCCACCCCTGATGTCACGCCATGATATTGGTGATGAACTCCAGAAAACGGCGACTGTACTGCTCTGGGTTCACTGTAGAAATCTCAGCCCCAGCCTGCAAGACACATGATTATATCAAGAGCATTGCAACTTTCAACAATGACAATCTCAAAGGCTGTTCTCTTATTGAGATTCTATGGTATCATAATGTTACGGCTGTGGAAATTCGCAATACACCATAAAGGGTCCTAAGATCAGTTATGACGATAAGTAATTGTGTAGTTAGATTTCCCCACCGTTGTTTAGAGGGAATTTCCGTGTTTACCTGGCTGCGATCCTTTGAGATCCTTTTTCTTTTCTCTGTCATTATTTTGGACCAATAATCCCCCAACAACTCAAACACCGCCACCTTCGTCTCTACCTCCACAACTCCATCCCACAAATATCGCTTCACCGCCATTCTCAAACGACGCCCGCCAACAACCAAACTCCCACCACCTCCGCCTTTCTACCACACGCCGGGCCATGTGTTGTGAATGCGTTCCTTTCTCCTCAAGAATCGGATCAGGAATGCTTCACGCCCCCTTTTCATCCATCCAATGACCGAGCATCGGGTAGTGTAGCCCCGCCTCCGAACCCGCTGTGAATGCGTTCCATTGGCCCCGAAAATCGGATCAGGAAGGCCTCACGCCCCCTTTTCATCCGCCCAATGACCGAGCATCGGGTGGCATAGCCCCGCCTCCGAACCCGCTGTTATCCAGAAATTTACATATACGCCCCTCCCCCGGGCTATATAGGCGCGAGCACGGCGCAGCTCGCGGCGGGAAGACAAGTGGAAGTCAAGGTGCGCAGTACATCGGCGGGGAAGTCAAGTGGAAGTCAAGGTGCGCAGCTCGGAGCAGCGGGAAGTCAAGTGGAAGTCAAGGTGCGCAGTATGTCGGCAGAGAACCAAGTGGGAGCAGTGGAGTGGCAGCGGCGGAGTGTCGGGAGACGAAGTCAAGTCTGCAGTGTCAGCAGGGCAGTCGAGTCGGGAGACGGAGCTCGAAGCCGACGGGAAAGGCAGAAGGGGAGCGCCGGAGAGAGCTCGCCGACCACGCCAGGGGCACGAAGCCAGGCGCAGCTACGCTGACATTGCGGCTTGCCCGTCATTGCGCCACGAGGGCGCGGGTAGGACCCTTGCGTCTCGTGGACCTGGCCGCTCATCCAGGTTCCACGCGCATTAGGCCCACGGGCCCAGTCTGACTCCCTTGCCTTTGAGGGGGTCTTTCCTTTGCTTTTGTGTGAATGCGTGTTGTGGCGCCGTGTCTTGTAAAGTCGAAACTGTTTAAGTGCTTGTGAATAAACCTTTGCTTGTAGTCGGTTGTAATTCTTGCTTTCATTGCTTTGACTGTTATACGTGCATTCTCACTGTATGGCTGTGAATATGTGCTTGCCTTGTCTGACTGTGGAATAAATGTACTTGTCGAACTGTTTCCCGTTTTGTTGCGTCCTTTCCTTTGTTTGATAGTGCCATCTTGCATCATGGAAGGAATTAGTCGAGGGGTGTAAGCACCCGGTAACTAATCACGTCCGTCGGGGCCGGCGATGACACCGCTCGGTTATCACTGAAGCACGGAACGGACCGCTTAAGCGGTTCGTGTCCTAGGCCGGCCAGCGGCGAGGTACGATTGCCCGGTTAACTACCTGCGCAGGTACTTAGGTAGGTTGAGTTTGGCGAACAACCCTATCCTGCGCGGGTGGCCAATTGGCACGATTGTGGTGGGGTCTAAAAATCCACCCATGACGAGCTCCTGGCGATAGTTCCAAGGAGGGTCACGACTGAATTGTCCGTTCCGGTGGGCGACGCGGTCGCGATTTGAGTTACGTGACTGATCGTATGCCGGGCGGGCCGAAATTCGTAACAATATTATAACTATCGTGCATAACAAATTTTTCACAAATGCAAACGAGCAACCTTCCTTACAAACCACTGTACCCTTCCTTACAAACCACCGTAACCTTCCTTGCAAACCACTGTAACTCTAATTACAAGCAAGTAATCTTTCTTACAAACAAGTAACAAGTACTCTTCCTTACAAACTACAAGCTTCCTTATAAACCACTGTAACCATCCTTACAAACCACCGACTCTCCTTACAAGTAAACTTCCTCACAAACAGGTAACAAGTACTCTTCCTTACAACCCATAGCCTTCCTTACAAACAAGTACCCTTCCTGAGAAACCACCATAAACTTCCTTACAAAGTACCATTCCTTACAAACCACTATAACCCTCCTTTCAAACCACTGTAAACTTCTTTACAAACAAGCACCCTTCCTTACAAACCAATGTAACTTTCCTTACAAGCAAGTAAACTTCCTTATAAACCAATGTAGCTGTCCTTACAAACCACTGATTCTCCTTCCAAGCAAGTAAACTTCCTTACAAACCACTGTCAACTTAATCACAAACAAGTAACAAGTACTCTTCCTTACAAGGTACCCTTCCTTACAAACCACTGTTAACGTCCTTACAAACAAGCACCCTTCCTTACAAACCACCGTAACTCTCCTTACAAACAAGTAAACAAGTACTCTTCCTTACAAACAAGTACCCTTCCTTATAAACCACTGTAACCATCCTTACAAACCACCGTAACCCTCCTTGCAAACCACTGTAACTCTCCTTACAAACAAGTAAACTTTCTTACAAACAAGTAACAAGTACTCTTCCTTACAAACAAGTACCCTTCCTTATAAACCACAGTAACCATCCTTACAAACCACTGTACCCTTCCTTACAAACCACTGTAACCCTCCTTGCAAACCACTGTAACTTTCCTTACAAGCAAGTAACAAATACTCTTCCTTACAAACTACAAACTTCTTTATAAAACACTGTAACCATCCTTACAAACCACTGACTCTCCTTACAAGTTAACTTCCTCACAAACAAGTAACAAGTACTCTTCCTTACAAACCATAGCCTTCCTTATAAACAAGTACCCTTCCTGAGAAACCACCATAAACTTCCTTACAAAGTACCATTCCTTACAAACCACTGTAACCCTCCTTTCAAATCACTGTAAACTTCCTTACAAACAAGTACCCTCCCTTACAAACCAATGTAACTTTCCTCCAAGCAAGTAAACTTCCTTATAAACCAATGTAGCTGTCCTTACAAACCACTGATTCTCCTTCCAAGCAAGTAAACTTCCTTGCAAACCACTGTAAACTTAATCACAAACAAGTAACAAGTACTCTTCCTTACAAGGTACCCTTCCTTACAAACCACTGTAAACATCCTTACAAACAAGCAGCCTTCCTTACAAACCACCGTAAACTTCCTTACAAAGTACCATTCCTTACAAACCACTGTAACCTCCATACAAAGTACCCTTCCATACAAACTACATATGAACTTTGAGACCTTTGAGTTGGCCCGTTTGGCATTCCCATATGTGTACACAGCTTATGATGCTGTGACCTCGGGTTCGTACCCAATATAAGAGGGTTGTTTTTTTGTATACAGTACATAGTCGAGGCTCATGGAAAAGCTAGTACTAGTACACTGAACGGATCAGGACACAACAGGAAAAAATGAAGAGTTTAGAGAGGGGGAAACACCAACAACAGAGTTAAAGTCCAAGATGGAGGGAAACTTGGACAAACAATGGGCGTGGAGAGGAATGGGGGAGGGGGAGCAGGAGAGCATGCGTGGGGTGGACAAGATGGATACAGAAGAAAACTCTCAGTCGAGAAAACTGGAAATTTGGAAGGAGGAGGGATTGGAGTGGGCTGGGGTTAACGAGGGTAGAATAAATCATGGTTTTGGTTTTGCAATCTGGAAGGGTTCATATCCAATATATGAGAGTTTACAATATATATATATATATATATATATATATATATATATATATATATATATATATATATATATATATATATATATATATATATATATATATATATATATATATATGAGTGTTCGAAAAAAAATATAAAAATAAAATCACACGAGATGACAAAATTCAAACACCTCCACATCGTTATCATAAATGTGCATGCTAATTCATCAAACATTCATGTTGCATTGAATAAAAAATTGTTTGCAAGAGCAATGTCATTGATTACAAGAACAACTAGAAAGCATCTCGAAATGCAAAGCCCGTCCGCGTCCTCTTTGTACTCAAACTAAACTTGACGAAAACGACAGTTAAAAGAATTGTACATTTTATTAATTTGTGTTCTCCACAATCTCAAAATGAAGGTTTGTTGAAGATTTGATGACAAAAGCTCATTTGGTGAAAATGTTACGGCCTGGACATACACACTGAATATCAATGGTAAACAAGGATTTTGATTAAAACATTTATGGCTGGTCCACCACTTCACCGATGACGTCATACTTGCAATCCTTTATTCCATAATTGTTTGCATTGAATCAAAGATGGCTGCCATACCACATGACCTACGACATCACAATTATCATTAAAATATTCTCCATGTGGGGTGGAGCAAGGGGGTGTCACTCCCACGCTGAAAATTTTGTGTCAATCGGATCATGATTTTGAAGGTCGTATAAAACAAATTCCAGAAGTTTAGCACCGTTGATGCAGTGCCTTATACACCACCTTATTTAACATGTCCAAGTACTGCAAAACTGGAGGTTTCTGGAAGCAATATAAAGGTGATTTGTGTTCTACAGTGTTCAAGTATACAATTAAATTTAAATGAAATAAAGATTTTAAAAGTCGTATGAATAAATTAATTCCGGAAGTTTACCCCCTGTTGACGCAGTGTCTATTACACCACATTATCTAACACATTATATTAGTTATTCGTGCCTGTTGTTAGAGTCCTTTATAACATCCTTAAAAACAGTAAGTTTCCTGTTTGGAATGATTTTCAATTTTGTTTGACTGCCAGGCAGGCAGACAGGGGAAGAAATATCTCACCACTCTGTGCATGTGCGATCGTGACGAACTCGGAGCCAAATTAGTGCTTTTTCCAATCTGTGGTCCGATTCGTGTTCAAAATATAACATTCAATTGAAATCAAGTTGTTCCTCGATCATAAACTTTTCGTGGACGGACGGACAGATGAACAGACAGAAGTGAACCAATTGCTTAACCCCGCTTTTCGCTTCACGTGCGCGGGGTAAAAAAACGTCATCAGACGATGTGATATGACAACAGATGATCTGCTGTGAATCTGCGAGGTGGGCGGTTCAATTTCGATCCTGGCCGAATCATATCAAAGACTTCAAAAAGAAAAAGGAGCACGCTGCTTCCTCACTTGGCGCTCATCGATTAAAGGATAGAGCAGAGTAACCCCATCTGTTGGCATCCGTTGAAAGGAGAAAATTTCTCCTTAATTTCCCTGATGAGTGCGGAGAGAAATGCGCCCCAGGAAATTTTGTCGCTCTCCCCTAAGCTCAGTGGCTGTTTGTGTCTAAAGTGAAGTCTGGTGCGTAATTTTTATCGCAGCTCCTCCACGAGTCTTATTCCATTTAAAAAAAAAATAGTAATTTTAAAAACCCTCAAACAAGTGAAGACCATTTCAATATCTGCAAGAAACTCACGCCATGTTTCACAGTCTTGGCAGCATGTGCAGCCTTCTTCTTCGTATCATATGGAGTCAAGATATCGATGATGGCCACAAAGTAAACCTCTTTTCGAGGAGCACCTGCGCAGAAACACATGGGTACATCGCCTTGAAACTCCGTTGAAAATGATTATTCATTTGATATAATTTCAGCAATCAATGTTTTGCAATTCCTTATGCTTTTAAATACGTCCTTCTTTGCAATTCACCATCTTTCTAAATGGGTTGCCTTCCGTCATCAGTAGAACACAGGTCAACAACGGCACTCTTATCTTCCAAAAATGCAACCTTCTTCCAGTTATCAATGAGCTTACAGAATCAATAATTTCACTGGTTTTCAAAACACTTTTTTCAAACTCACTGTTACTGCTCGCGAGTTCACCTTCTGTCATGAAAGAAACATCCTCGAATCAGCAGTGAGTCATTGATCCCTGAGCAATTTTTTCCACTTTCTCTCAAATCTCGTTTCACCTACCTTCTTTGTTGACTGTCAGTCACCTCCACGAGGTCATACGTGCACACTAACCCATTCTCTCATTGTGTCCCTTCTTCTATTCCAAGATGACTGCTCATTATTCATCAACTTCATGCACCTCTAGAAAACGCACCCATATTTCAGCCAATTATGCTCTTCCTTCCAGGACTTTCATATGCCCACTGTAACCATGTGTTGATTTTCCTGTTTATCCATAATCTCTTCATTTTCACAGCTCCGCATGCATCTGTGGCCCATTGATCATGTAAACTGCAGATATGATAAAGCAGCCATCCTAGCCTGCATTAGGAAAGGCCAACCTGAAACCTCTGCAACCCAAATTCCTGGAATTCCATCAAAGTTCATGAAATCTACTCTGTTGTTGGTGTTTCCCCCTTTCCATTCTGCTCTAGCTCTTCCATGAGCCTCGATCAGGTACACCAAAATAAATTACATCTTCATATAGTGATGCTCAAGTGGACAAGTCTTCTGGTTCAGCATCAATTTCAAGGTGTGATCACCGGTAGGCTAAAATAAAACCATAAAGCTGGAGCGATTCTCGCGGAGAGGGGAGAAGGGATACTGCATCGTGCAATATGTCATCCTTAAGAGAAGACAAAGTCTGCTGTCTTCAACCATGGTTATACTATAATTCAAACAAGAAGAAATTTGTGACTGAAACTTGGAAATAATGAATCCACCAGTAGATGAAATATAATTTACAAGTTAAACAAGATGGAATGATTGGAATAAATTAAAAAAATCATAAGATGATGAAAAACAAATATATTCAGAAGTAAATTATATTGAAATTTCTTTAGATACCCTTGTAAGGGTAATTGTACTCGAGGCCCGGCCAAGCAGTACATTTATAAAGTATGGCATTAGAATCCTGTTTACCTTCATACGACTTCACGGCATACACGTCGACACCCGGCCGGACCTCGCCGGGTCTGCACGGCACCAAGTTCAATGAGGTCTCGGGCGGTGTGCCACATATAGCAAGCTGAGATTCGCTTGTGCCATTCGATCCTTGCATGCCCTCTTCTCCCTCTTCCTCCTCTTCCTCATCGTCGTCGTCATCATCATCTTCCTCTTCTTCCCTCTCACACTCTTCCGCTTCTTCAATCTCAGCACGTTCAACATCATGGATTCCCACGAGCAAGCTGTAGTCCATAATCTTCAGAGTCGCCAAGAACTGCTCACGGACACAAAGTTTTTGTCAAAGGCATTTTTCTTTTTTTGGTTAAAGGAGAGAATAAAGTTGAATGGAGGAGGGCAACAAGGAACAGCAATTAAAAGAGGAACAGATCATTTTGTCAGATTTCTGCCTTGAAGCTTGGTCAGACCCTGTCCAATGAGTAGACGGCTGCAGCGAAAGGCCTCAAATCTTTTATACAGTACCACTGATTTGTCCATTGTTCCCCAATTTCTTTATCATGCATGTAAAAGTGCATTACCTATCACTTGTGATTATCTTGTCTGTAAAATACAAACTGCTCTACCATGAGCCGAAGGCACTATTGAAAAAAAAAATAATCACAAGGACAATAAGGTTGCGTTTGCATTATTGGAATGTGGTGCATGAATAAGAAAAAGTTTTCCTCCCACTTCAGTTCAAGCCACTAAACTACTCGTTACCCAAAGCAAGCGAAGCGAATAGCGGGGTTAAGCAATTGATTCATGTCCGTCAGTCCCTCCTTCTGTCTGTCTGTCTGTAAACGTGAGTTAATGATCGAGGAACAATTTATTTCAATTGAATATTATATTTTAACATGAATGGGAAAAAGAACCTGCAGTTTATCATTACTTTGTCTCTGAATATATCCCGATTGCACATGCACAGAGGAGTGAGGTAAAAAAAAAATTTACTCTCTCTGTCTGCCTGGCAGTCAAACAGAATTGAAAAATCATTCCAAACAGGAAACTTGCTGTTTTTAGGACGTCATAAAGGACACCAACAACAGGCACGTGAACGAATGTACCATGTTAGATAGGGTGGTGTTAAAGACAATAAAAATGGTGGAAAGATTCCCGAATTAATTTATTAGACTTTTACAATCTTTATTTTACTTCAATTGAAATATATACTGAAACATTATAAAACACAAATCACCTTCTTGTCACTTCCAAGAACCTCCAGTTTAGCAGTACCTGGACATGTTAAATAGGGTGGTGTATAAGACTAATCGCACGAAACTTAGGGAATTTTAAAAACGATCTTCAATGTCATTATTGTATTAAAATATAAGTATATATTTGAACACCGAGTGGGGCATTATGTTCTATGAACTCGAATTCGTGTTGCGGTCTTGCATTTTCTTCTCTGCCTTTTCCCCTTTGACTCTCCATCTGTCTAAAGCGGTTGCTCTCTGTCATTCAGCTGCACACATTCGTCCGGTAACTCCCTCCTGATTAAGCTTCGAATCCAGGCTGACTGCATGCCTCAACTGTTTTGTTCCTCACTTCTCTCATCTGTGGAACCATCTTCCAGAGGCTGTTTTATCTCAGTTTTACCCCCAGGTCTTCAAGCAAGTGGTGTATCGCTATAGCATCCCCAGTGCCGATCCACAATCATTTCTACTTCCCATTAACCCTACCTAACTCAACCCTTCTCTCTGACTCTCTTTTCTGTTTTTAGCTCATTCCCTTGCTTGCTAAATTAAAATTGTGAGCCCACTGCCCTAACATTGCCTTTTTTGCCCCAGGTCACCTCGCTCTTGCAGGAGCCTCGATTTTGTATGAGAAAAAGAAATTCCTTGCATTGAAAAATGAGAGATAGAATACTGGAGGAATGAGAAAAAAAAACATACAAGGAAGCAACTTCCACTGACAAGGGATGACGAAGAATGAAGAAAGGGGTTGAAGTTCAGAGGGAAAAATAAAAATATCTTGTTACGTGCAAAAATCGAAGATTTTTCAAGCATATTGGTCAGTCAATTTTGTTGTTCTGACTTTATTGGCAAAAACGTGATTTTCTTTGATTAATCAATTAATTACTTAATTATTATCGATTATTAATTACTTATTTGTTTTCTTTCTCATCCTGGCAATATCACAGGCAACTTTTGAGCTAGTAAGTTGATATTTGGACATGACAATGACGAAAAAGTCATTTTTTTTGTTTTATATATTTTTTGTATACTTTGTCGAGGCTCGCATGAGAGCTAACACACAACGCACAGCAAGGGGGCCATGAGACAAGAGGGGCGGGAGTGGGAAGGACAAAACAGTGGGGAACAGAGACATTAGGAGATCTGAGGAAGGGAAAGGGATGGGGTGGGGAACATGGTGAGTACAAGATGGACATTACAGGGATTTTCAGGAAGGAAAGCAGGGAATTTGAAGGAGGTGGGTTTGGGGTGGATTAACGGGGGTAGAAAAGATCGAAGATTTGGATGGGGAACGATAAGAGGTGGTGGTGAATAGCTGTTTTGAAGGCTTGGAGGGAAGAATGGGATTGAACAGAGTGAGGGAGTTTATTCCAAATGCGGGAAAAAGAGGAATGAGTTATTGATTAAACAATTAATCAATTAATTCTTTTCTTGTTTGTTTGTCCGGACGATATCTCAGCCATCCTTTGAGCTCGGAAGCTGAAATTTGGGGACAAAAGTGAAGATGTGCTTTGGCAAAAACGTTATTTAAAAAATATTTTCATTAATCAATTAATTGATTCATTGCTTAATTATTATCGATTTATTAATGAATTTTTATTTTTCTCATCCTGGCAATATCTCAGGCATATTTTGAATAGGAAGCTGATATTTGGGCATGACAGTGACCAAGTGATTTGGCTATAAATTGTATTTTCCATTTATTGTTGAATCAATTAATCGATTAATTATTCATTTTTAGATAAAATTATTTTCAAAAGGTTACAGATTCAGATGAAACAGTGGTGGTTTTGGTATGCTATTTGGCAATTGATTGAGAAATTAATTACTTTACGATTATTATTTATTTATTTTAATCATGAAATGAGTCAGTTAATCAATCAATAATTATTGTACATCGCTCCCTCCCAATTCTGACTCCATGTGCTGCAAGGCGATGTTGTGCGCTGGAGGTTTTGTTATTTGTATATTTGGCATGGTGGCGGTGTATTTTGAATGTACCGGTACTTATTATTATTTTCAATATTGTCATCATGATCATTATATCCATTATCATTATTATTGTCATGACCACCACCGCCACCGAAGGTGGACAGAGGTTGTGTTTTCACCCCTGTGTTTGTTTGTCTGTTTGCGAGCAGGATATCTCAAACTGATTCAATGTTGGTGAAGATCCGAATCCGGATCTGGACACGTGAATTGTGTAATTTTTTCAGTGGTTCTTCACCATCGAGAGATAGAGATGGGGCCAAAAACGATATACAACACGATATTTCAAAATGTTGTAGATGGATTATGAGAGAACTCGGTGGATGAGTTGGGAAGGTGAAAATAATAAGCTGATTAGATTTTGGTTCAGGTTCGTCTCCAGATCTGGCCTATCGGTGGGATACAAAAGTAAACTGTTCAGCCTGGCGGAGGTATGTGCTCTACCGAGTGCCGTTGTAGTTTTTACGGTAAATGCAAAAGGATGTGGGGATTACAATGCCAAAAGGATGTGCAAATAAGGTAGGGATGGTAACATGAACACAAGCGCTTACATCCTTCCATCCCAACATCTGTTTCTTTTTATTTTTTATTCTCCCTCCAGATTTATTCCATATTTTCCACAAGGTCCATCCATACATCTTTTTTTTTTAATGTAAATGGCTCGTACGTTGAGCAATCTCATTGATTTACAGGATACAACAGTCATTAAGTACGTGCTTTACTCATACCAGGTCAGTTGTGAAATTAGGAATTGCTTGTAATTAGCTTACTGCCAGGTGCGTTGGGTCCCACTACGTGTAGGCCATAACAAGATAACAGCATGTACAATATGCTAATGTCTGAGCACTGAATACATTTTTGAAGCTTGCAGAATATACACAATTTAAGGTCTGAACAGAGACGACAGGTAATAATTAAACCTTCTTCATCTGTAATTGGCTTGCTGCCACGAGTATTTGTACTGCTAAAGCCAGACTTCATGTTTTACAACCTAGCAGTACGATTGCTCCTGATTGCACACTGCGCTGATCACTGACCACAAGTATTTAAACCGAGATGGCCACAGTGCACGACCAAAGCAATTAGTAATGGACCATAATCATGCTGTGCTCTCTTAGAGATCCAGATAGCCACAAAATACAACCCTTCTTACAGAGTGTACATTTGTCGTACTGTTATCTGCACAGTTTGGAGTCCATCTTAATGTTGCTGCCTTCAAAGTACGCCTCCCTGGACATCTTCTAATCGTGCTTAAGAATGTAGTTTGAGGTGTTTCAACAGTCAGGGTTGTGTGAGAACACAGAAAGGTGCTCTGCTTTCTTTGGATATGTACTACTGATAGCTAGATTTTTCTGTTCACACTTTAATTAAATATAAAAAAATAATGTAGGGTTACACCTTGCTTATTTTCATGCGAACAGCCTTACCTTGTTTGCATAAATTTTAGCTATGTCCTTTTACGTAAGCCTGGCGTTGGCTTCGCGGTTAAGGTGGCTGGCTTGGGACCTATGGGTCCTGAGTTTGAGCCCGTCACCCACTGAATTAGCACCCGGTGGGGTTGACAGCCTGCCATCCTTCCGAGGTCGGTGAAATGTGTACCAGTGTACTGGAGTAATAACCATTCGGGGCAACCTGCGTCGGAGTGGCGACCTGTCCAGGACTACTCTTTGCTAATATAACTGCCTCAGCAGTCCTATGAAGTCCTCAGCAGTCCTTCATGGCGTGAAACGAATGGTATTATATTATTATTGGCTGCTCTTAGAGCACCCTTATTCTGGACATTTCCATCTGTCTGTCTGTCCGCAAAACTTTGGCCAAGCCAAGGGGCTAAACCACTCAACCGATTCCAATGAAATTTGGTAGGTAGGACCAATATTTCTGGGAATCGTGTGCTTTCGAATATGGGACCCCGGGCCCTAGCAACGGAATAGCAATGGCCCTTTAAAGTGGTGAAAAAAAATCGAAAAAAAAAAAATCGAAAAATCGAAGCTTAGAATTCTGTGCGCAATCTATCTAGCTCCCTTCAAGCCAATTTGCAGCCCGAACAAAAAATATTTGTAGGAGGAGATAGGTTTTGGGCGAGTACATGTCGAACATTTTAGAAACGGTTAATTGCGAATATCTCTAAGAGAAAGAGCCCGATTTTGATGAAACTTGGGTGAAATGTGTACAATGTGGCTAGCATGTTATCAAAAATGAATAGTTGCTATGCACACCTCCGTTGCTTAGCAACAGCTAAAATACTTTATCGTACATCGTACACTTATTGTGGACTGTGCAAAAAAAAATCAAGACCTCCGAAACTGGACCTCTGAGGGACCTTTTTTTGTGCCCAAGGAGAATGTCTTACAGCATCATATAAAAAAAATAAAATATTTAGTGAATCGATAAATGGAATTACCAGGGCTGCCATTTGTTAGTCTCTTTGGAAACATGCCTGAAATTTCACAAGGCGGGTTTCTGGGCGCAAACAAAGAGGGCTGTGATAATCATATTTAATGTGCTAAATTGATTGATAGCATATACAGTACATGAATATCGGCTAGTCGCGTCGGCCAGCTTTCGATCTAGAGCGAGCAGCCATGTCGCCTACCGGCTTGTTATGTCCTTTTGCATTATTACACAGTGCATGTTAAAATCGGTTGTTAATGACAGTTTGAGTGTATGGTTTGATGGAGGTGCTGTGTAACGGATATGTCTATAAGGCGAAGTGGTTCTCACTTAAAATATTGGTTCATGAGCGCCAGCCAGAGTGACCACTATATTCGTTATGTCTGTGTGTCTGTCTGTCTGTTGGGTGGTCGCTAGAGTACCCTTATTGTCGGGTTTTCCGTGTGTGTGTGTGTGTGTGTGTGTGTGTGTGTGTGTGTGTGTGTGTGTGTGTGTGTCTGCAACGCGAGGCTCCACAGCACAAACCAGCAAACCGATTTCGATGAAACTTGGTGAACAGGTGCCGTATGGGCTGGGAGTGTGCGCGTTTGAGTTTCGTTGCTAAGCAACCACCCGTTGCTATGCAGCGGCCGAAAAACCACGTACGGTATTTTCAATACTTGTCCGACAGTTTTGAATGTGGAGAAACGAGACTTCGGAATTAAACACTTCGAGATATTTAGAAAATTTTACTCAAGCCGATTTTTGATTTAGGTTTTATTTTTCAAATGGTAGTCCTTCAAAAATAGGGTGTCTATTTACCGTCATTTTTTTGTTTGTTTCTTTGTTTGTATGTAATGGACAGCTCTGGAGGCCAGAGGAGTCAACCAATTTTGATGAAACTTGACAGGTAGGTTCATACCAGGATCTAGTTCTATGCTTTTGAGCACGTTGCTATGGACACCACCGTTGCCTAGCAACGGGACTTTGAAATTTTTGAAAAATCATAAAAAATTAATTTTTTCGAAAATCAAAAATCGGGCCACGAGCGACTGTGGGCAGTACATTCAGCCATATTGTCAAAATTTTCCAGCCGGATCCTATGAAAACTGTCGGAGAAGATAGACTTTGAATGAACCCTGGTCGAAAACAATAAAAACAACGAAGTTCATTATATCTCAGAGACTATGAGTCAGATATACATGAAACTGGTATGGTAGGTTCATGGTATGTCCTAGTTATGTGTGAAAAAGAACCATTGCTATGGACCGCTCCGTTACCGAGCAACGGCCGAAAAACCTCTAAATGTGGGGGTATTTTAACAAAAAAACTATCTGTAGCATTAACCCTTGAAGCTAGAATCATGAATTTTCTTGTGCTTAATGCTCAGGTCATTCCCCATCGAACGGGCCCATCGCGTCAGGTTATATTGGGTAGTCCACTACCCATGTCCACCTACCGGCTTGTCTGTGTGTCTGTCTGTCCAGAGCACAACTCTGTGGACTTTGATCCGATCTTGATGAAACTTGGTTATGTGTTCGATATCAATGTTTAGTTGTGTTTTCCTGGATGAGGGCGTGCTACGCCCATTGTGGGCAGAGCCACGATCCAAAAAATAGCCATTTTTAGGGGGTAGTCGGATTAAAAATGTATCTTCTCCTAGAGAATTGACTGAATGGAATGGGTTCCTCGGTATTTGAATAGCAAAATTAATTATCAAAAACTTGTCGTTGTCCGATTTTTCATTTTCGTCCCAAGGTCAAAAACTTATAAAATTGCGAATTTTGACATAAAAATCATACGACCGCCCAAACTTTGAGAGCACGGATGACAATATTTTGTATGCATAATCTTGAGGTCATTCCCCACCTAACGTCATGAAACCATTTTGCTCTATCTCAAACACCTTGCCTGTGGCGCCCCCTTCAAGTTTGTTTTTACGCTGATTTCATCAAAGTATGGATAATAATCCGAGGAGTGCGAAATGCCATATCGCCTATATGACATATTGTTCCTGGAATGTTCCAGAGGAAGTTTTGCACCAAAGGTCATAATCCTTGACCTTTGACCTTTAAAGGCCACAAGGTCAAATTTTCAAAGTTGTGGGAATCGAACCGGGTTTTCGACCTACTTCGACAAACTAACTCCAATAAGCTATAGCACGTATCCTGTTTCCTTATTTTAATGTCCACAAAATTTTGTGACCTTTAAAGGTTATGCAAAGGTCAAATTTTGAAGGTTGTTGAACGAAACCGGGTTTTCGACATTTTGAAGCTAATAACCTGTCACCCGTACCACATCATGTTGATCATTTTTCTAACTTGGTCAAAAATTATCACATTGTCTCATCCTTGACTTCTGAAACAATCTACATCGTCAAATACCGCTCGTGAACCATTGTCGTCTTCAGACTTATCATTTTATTTTTTCTGTATACCTTGTCTAGGCTCGTGTGAGAGCTAACACAACGCACAGCAAGGGGGGCATGAGACAAGAGGGGAGGGAGTGGGAAGGACAAAACAGTGGGGAACAGAGACAGTAGATCTGTGGAAGGGAGGGGGACGGGATGGGTAACATGGGGAATAGAAGATGGACATTACAGGGACTTTCAGGAAGGAAAGCAGGGAATTTGAAGGAGGTGGGCTTGGGTGGATTATCAGGGGTAGAAAAGATGGAGGATTTGGATGGGGATGATAAGAGGTGGTGGTGAACAGCTGTTTTGAAGGCCTGGAGGGAAGAATGGGAATGAATAGAGTGAGGGAGTTTATTCCAAAGGCAGGAAAAAAGAGGAATGAAAGAGTGAAGGTGAGCACTGAGCAGTGATTCGTGATTTTGGTAGTTTTAACAGAAGGGGGTTGTTGGCGGACCTTGAACGCCCTGTGGAAATGTGGTGGGGACAAATCGCAGAGAGAGCAGGGGGGGCAAGGCTGGAGAGGAGACGGCAGAAGACAGAAAGACCACCGACCAACCTGCGGTGATTGAGTGAGAGGCCCAAAGACTCAGCCTCATTGCGGGAGATGCCAATGATCCGAAATGCCTTGGTTTCCACAGCGTGAAGCCGAGAAAGGTGGGAGGCAGGAGCACCAGCCCAGAGGGGAGAGCAGTACTCCATCAGGCTGCGGACAAAAGCTTTGTAAGTGGTCAGGAGCTCAGATGGGCCGAAGAAGGACTTTGCACGACGGAGGATTCCCAATCGGCGACTGGCTTTGGAGGCGAGGTTTGAGATGTGGCTTTCCCAGGAAAGGTCATGGCAGATAATGAGACCCAGAAGCTTGAAAGAAAAGACTTCTTCCAGAGGATTGTTAAGAAAGTGGATGGGTTGAGTTTTCTAAACGGTCCTTTCGAAGAGACATAGTGAGAGTGTGAGATTTGTCTGGATTGAAAGACATGTTCCACGTGTTGGACCAGTTTGTGATTTTATCCAGATCTGCAGTGAGCGAAGAAGCTGCTGCTTGTCGGTCTGAGGGATGACTGATGGTACGGCAGAGGATGGAGTCATCAGCATTGAGATAAAGAGGATTTTCCAGAGAGTCGGAGAGATCATTGATGAAAACCAGAAAAAGAACAGAGCCCAGAACGCAACCTTGAGGAACTCCAGCCTGGACAGGAAGAGGGAATGAAAGAACTTCATTTAGGGCCACACGTTGACTGCGACAGGAAAAGTGATGTTTGATTAAAAGTTATTCATATGTCGTAATACTGTACTTTAAATAAAGGTAATAATTAAATAAGTTTTTATCAGGATAGTGCATTGCTGTGTTTAATGACTGTGTGGACACAACTTTGGGTTGTCGGTCCATTGATATTGAGTAATCTATTGATGTGGACCTGAAACCGGGGTTGTGGATCCACCGTTTGGAGAGGTTCTCGGCTGAAAGGATCGAAACCTCGATGATAAACGGTGCCCAGCTGATGATCCGGGCAGTTGGGAAATCAGTTGCTGGTTTGCAAGTTAAGGTGATAACTTCAAATAAAATAGCTTTTGTAAGTACTTAGCAGTGCATAATATATCTGTGTTTGTGTGTTGATACATGTGTGTTTGTATGTATATGTGAGTGTGTGTAGTTTATATGTATGTGTGTGTGTGGTGTTTATACATGCGTTTGTATGTATATGTGTGTGTGTGTGTGTATGTGGTGTATATATGTGTATATATATATATATATATATATATATATATATATATATATATATATATATATATATATATGTATGTATATAGTTGAAAGTGTGTCTGTGTGTTTCTTTGTGACCTATGCACACGAAAAGTACTGGACTGATCCTCACCAAACTTCACATGCTGACAGAACATATACCCGGGAGTGTCCTGATGTAAAATAATTGTACTTCTGACTTCCGGTTTCCGAATTATGACGTCATCACCTGATTTTTGTAACGTTAATTTTTCAAGTTCAGCCGATTGACATGGGGCCAACGCCATATACAATATATCTAACATATGATTTTAAGTTTTTGTTTGTCTGTTTGTTTGTTTGTCTGCATGCGCTAATCTCCTGAAAGGTGAAAGATAGGAGCGAACCACTGAAACAAAAAATGTCGGGATGGGCCCCGGGAAGGTTATAGGCGATGTGGCAAGGCCCCTCAGCCAGGGGGGGGTGTATTTCCCCCTCACCAACCCCTTTAGCCTATGACTGTCATGGCCCAATAGGGAACTGATACTGTGCTCGCGTCAGACATATGTATAGAAGATTAAATTCATTCAAAAAGAACCCGGGCAGCACCGCGTGCATTCAACTAGTATATATATATATATATATATATATATATATATATATATATATATATATATATATATATATATATATGTATATATATATGTGTGTCTATGGGGTGTTTGTATTATTGGGTGTATGTATATGTGTGTATGTGTACGTGTGCGCGTGTTGTTTAGTCGGGCATCCTTCTTGGAACTACTGTGCAGTAATTGGTCTTTATTTTGATTAACAAACATGTGTTCCATTTTCATTCATCTATTCCCTCAGAACCACAGCCAACACACCCCAGCCCTGGAAGAGTCTTAAAAACCAACCTTAACACAGGTATTCAGATAATCTTCAATATTTACAACATAATAAGTTTATTTAACTTGGCAATTCCTGGGCATACCTCCAAGTTGACAGCAGTGATAAATAACCAGTGATAAATAACCAGTGAAAGAGCTCCTATGCAGTTTAAAAAAACCTACTATGTGGAGTATGATCTGGCACATGACAAGAGCGCTTGGGAACGAGACCAGATTATTTTATGCATGTTAAAATGAGAAATGGTGTGAGACATGAAGGCAGAGACTGGATTGTGCTGGAAAATGACTTCGCGAGATAACAGGAACCCGTCACGTGATAAAATGTCACATGTTAAAACCCAGAGCACTTGCTGTGTTAAAAGCACTTGCTGAGCTTGATGCAGTTTGTCAAAAGAAAGGAAGGGGAAATAAAAATATCAGAAAGAAGGAAAGAACAATTTGGTACTTTTGTACTTCATCAATGTTTTCCAACCACTTTAAAAGTGTTGTTTGACTTGAAAGCCACCAAAGAAGAATTGTAGGTGCCTTGCTCATAACTTTACCTCATAACTTTACCTTTATTATGAGCTCATAACTTTACCTCTGTATGATTTTTGGAGTTCTTTATTTTTATTACACAAATGGAGGAAGGGCAATTTTTCGGTTGCCATCCCTATACACAGACTATGTGATATGGTTATAAATGCACGATAAATTTTGATATGGAGAAAATAAATGCCACAGTATCAAAATATTTGTTCACTTTTGTTGCAATTGCAGCACAACAGAAAGTTTTATAACAGATTTGGATTGAAAACTGGTTTGAGATGAACAATGTTTGCCATTCGTAATGGAACACCAGGTTTAATTTCAACAACTGATACAATACCCATTGTTTCTGGGACCTTCATATACATTTCTGGGACCTTCATATACATTTACAATGGGTGATCACCAAATATGTGGCTTGGGATAAAATGTCTGGCTGACATTAACAATGCTGTTGTTTTTTTGCCCTGTACAACAATTTTAACCTTCTACCCAAAAATCCTTGCCATGTGGAGAATTGTTGCACAAGAGTGTAAATTTTGAGAATGTGTGCTGGATTCTGTTGGTTCACCAGCTCACACAAGCACTGAGCTCCACAAATATCATGACGAGGGCAAGGACTGTTTGATGAGACAAACACAGCCACTGAGCTTGGGGGAAGTGACATCAGTTTTTTTGTACGATTCGGCCGGGATTTGAACCACCGATCTTCCAGACTCACCACAGAGATTTCCTTGTCGGGTCCCTGCGCCCAACATCATGTTACCATGCTGATTGGACTCTCTGTGATGCGCCGAGACGAACATGGGACAGATTCTATAGTCTGGCCCAGCAACCAGTGTCTCGTGTTACTGAACTCTTAGCAGTTTGTGACCGCACCAATCTCTATCTCAGGCAGATTTTCCCCCAAGCCATCAAATGGCACCGTCATGAGCAAGCAGGATGAGTCAAGAACAAGTCATTTTCAACAATTATACTATACTAGTATTTGTGTGGTGTAAAGGAATAAGAGCAATCAAAATGATAATATGTACAAATAACCACCAATATATAATTAACCCATAATCTGAATACACACGTCATGGAACAGGTCTTCGACGGAAACAGGTCCTTAAACATCTAAACCAAGAAGCCTCAGACACCAAGATTAAAGACTGGGGTTCGCAACAAGGACAACAAGGTTCGCTATGCTCAAACCCAATTGGAGAGATGGCGGAAATGTCCAGCACTGTGGGCAGCAAGGAGTGGGGAGGAGAGACGGCACTTTCTCGCCAGATGTGACACCAGCAAAGTGAGAGGTGGTAGATCGGGTGGAGGTAGGGAAATCACCCGGCGGCTCGACAAGTTCGCACACCCTGTTGCTCTGGTTGGTACTAGCTTCTGCCTTTGGTTGATCTCTCAATGCTGTGCCCCCTTTATCACCTCATGCCTGTGAGTCATTGATGATGCACCATACCCTACATGAGGCCAGGCTGATGGTGTAGCCTTAGGGCGGGGCGAGCACCGCATAGCCCCTGACCCGGCTGAGTCAATTATGTCAGAGCCCCTGATAGATGGGGCCTGGCCCTCCCACCCAAAAATTTCTGGTCTGAGCCTAGCGAACATATTTAACAGCCAAACAAAGGTAAGAGCATGAAATAAATGTCAAATGAAATGGGATGTAATCTAATTTCAAACACACACAGGGGTGGGTTTCACATGTCAACAAATTCACGACCACGAATTCACGGCACATTTTTCATTGCATTTAATACTCAATATGGGAATAACTACATTGTAATAAACATTTTATTAACCCCAAGGAGCCATATCCCAAACAATATATATATATATATATATATATATATATATATATATATATATATATATATATATATATATATATATATATATATATATATATATATATATATATACACAAATTTTGGCCCGCCCGGCGTGCGATCGGCTACGTAACTCAAATCGCGACCGCATCGCCCACCGGAACGGACAATTCAGTCGTGACCCTCCTTGGAACTATCGCCAGGAGCTAGTCACGGGTGGGTCTTTCAACCCCACCACAATCGTGCCAATCGGCCACAAGGCGCAGGATAGGGTTGTTCGCCAAACTCGACCTACCTAAGTACCTGCGCGGGTAGTTAACTGGGCGATCGTACCTCGCCGCTGGCCGGCCTAGGACATGAACCGCTTAAGCGGTCCGTTCCGTGCTTCAGTGATAACCGAGCGGTGTTATCGCCGGCCCTGACAGACGTGATTATTTACCGGGTGCTTACACCCCTCTACCAATTCCTTCCGTGATGCAAGATGGAACTTTCAAACAAGGGAAAGGACGCAACGAAACGGGAAACAGTTCGACAAGTACATTTATTGAAACCACACGTATGCAGGCAAAGCAATGAATAACAGTCATGCACGTATGCACAGCACACAAATAGAAATGCAAAGAAAGAATTACTACCGACTAAAGCAATGTACATACATGCACAGTCACTTAGGCAGTTCTAACTTGTTGGACACGGCGCCACAGCATGCATACAAAAACCCAAAGAAATAAGTGGAAGAGAAAGGACTTCCCTTTTTGTGGCCGGTGAGTCCCTCTCCCACGACCGTCAGCGTGGTCGCACCTGGCCCCGACCTCTCTCGCGGCCGGCGAACCCTCTCCGGCACTCCTCGTCCGGACGCGCAGGTCCACCACACAACCGGCGCTGCCGCGTCTCCCGTCCGTGCCTCCGTTGACAGGCCGCTCGCCAAGCCGCGAGCACAGGACCTCTTCCACCGACAAGACAAGACCCCTTCCACCGACAAGACAACCAGCGCCAAGAAGAAGACGACGACCAGCCCAGAAGCTCAAAAAAACAGAAGAACACAGGAACTCTTGAAGACAAGGAGACAGGAAGACTACTCAAGGTCCGTGCTGTCCGCCTTTTGTAGCGAGGGGCTCCGCCCCGTTTTTGGCCCCACCTCCCTTCGAGCTTCTTGGAGAAGCCTCTCAAAGGGGGGTGTGCCCTCTCGCTCTCCCTCCACCCCGCCCCATGCGGGGGCCGGGGGAGTCAGTTTTGGTTCAGGGCCAGGGAATTATTCCCCCAAAAAGAGGCCCCCACCTTATCTCATCTTTGACCCACGGCTCTGATCGCACTTCCACCACACCTAGCACGGAGAATTTAGGTGGGAGAAACAGGCGGGAAAAGTCCGTGCAGGCTCCGCAAGAGCTTTTATTCTGGCAATCCTGCGTGCGTTCTTGGACGGTTTTTACCGTAGAAATCGTCGCCGCCTGGTCCGTGGAGGACGGCGTTCGTAAACGCGGATAGTGGCAAAGATGGTGGTGGTTGCTGTGGTGAGGGTTTCAGCGTGGTTGGTTCATGGTTGTAGTTGGTGGGGATGGTTGGCATTGTGGTTAAGGTGGTTGTTGTGTGTTGTAGTTGTTTGGGGGCGTTGTTGGTGGTGGCGATTTGGTTGTTGGGGGATGATTGGTCCAAAATAATGATAGAGAAAAGAAAAACGGCTATCTCAAAGGATCGCAGCCCTGTGAACACGGAAATTCCTTCTAAACAACGGTGGGGAAATCGAACTACACAATTACTTATAGTCATAACTGATCTAAGGACCCTTTATGGTGTATTGCGAATTTCCACAGCCGTAACAATATATATATATATATATATATACATATATATATATATATATACACACATATATACACATATACACATAAATATATATATATATATATATATATATATATATATATATATATATATATATATATATATATATACATATATATATACATATATCTATATATATACATATATATATATATATACATATATATATATATATACATATATATATATATACATATATACATTATATATACATATATACATATATATATATATATATATATATATATATATATATATATATATATATATATGTATATATGTATATATATATATATATATATATGTATATATGTATATATATATATATATATATATGTATATATGTATATATATATATATATATATATATATATATATATATATATATATATATATATATATATATATATATATATATAAAAGTCTCATCTGCGGGTTTTCTGGAAGCATGTCCTCGGTGTATGATGCTCACATGGAACTCTGGGAGAACAGATATGAAGCACACCGACTGGCTCACAAGAGCATGATAACTCTTCTTCTTCATTCAAATGCAGCATAAGGCTGTGGGGTAGCATCATTGGCTGTAGGCATGACTGTGCCACTGATGCAATGCACTCTGATGGTTATGGCAGGAATTTGTAACTTGGCCATGGTGCCGGCAATAGCTCACCTACTCCTCGCAAAGGACACCATGGGATATTTACCATCCACGAACGAATCCTGGCAGATGGCACTCCTGTTTAACTCCCATCCAAAGGAAGGCCAGTTTACACATTGATGAATCACCCTGCCTGCGAAACATCGGGATGACAGTTTAGAGCTGGGCCGGGATTCAAGCGCAGGCTTGACAGATTAGAGGCAAGTGTGCGTACCTTTAGGCCATAGTGTCGGCCCAGCATGATAAGTGGGAAACACCCACTGGCCAACCATAGCTAGTATATACGAGTGTTTAAAGCACTGGTGGTGAGAGTCGAGCAAGTGCTGGCACAGCTGGGATGAGTCTCGTCAAAGAATGTTTGAGTCAGTGCTGAACAGAGCAGCACAAAGCTGGTCACAGTTTAAGAGATCATCATGGGTTGCAGACTTGGCTGCTCATGTAGTGATTGCAAGCCAAATCACTGCCTTAATTTTGTGAAATACGAGCCAATCAAACTCGTAATGTGTAGTGTCACAGTGAGATATGGTACTGAGCTGGCCATGGACACAGTTACAGAAGATCACATTATGTGAGTGTGACCCCGTCCAGCTGAGAACTTCACAGTTTTAAAGGCGATCATGATGGACAGCTGCGACTGCTTCTCAAGTCAAGTGTCTGTTGTGAGCGATGCCATATTATCAACCATTTCCCTTCAAAACACAATACACTACTGACTTCTGCTCACGAGTGCTTGTGAAACTGATCAGATCATGGCATTGTGCCAACAATGCTGCGACATCTTTCATCCTTCAACCACTGTGCTGTCTTTCTTCTGCATGGCAAGAGCTTAGAATTACCACAACTCATAATGTCCCCTTGGCTGCCACCCACAGCTTGTACCTTCCTCACTCATTTTCCATGCGATAATTCATGTATCTATCGCACGGTGCATTGCATAATGGGACTTCCAAGCCGTTTTCCGTTTGCAGCTTGTCATGAGACTTGTACACTTAAATCCAGCACTTGGACAAGGTTAAGGCTTGGTACACATGGTTCCATTGCTACTTCATTCTTTTTTTTCTTTGGAATTGCAGTTATAATAAAGACACCTATGTTCTGCAATTCAGTGCTTTACTGAATCACGTGACTGAAGACTTCCACATTTCCATTTAAGAAGATATTCCTTTTGCCATATTTTTTTTTTTCTGAGCTGTCCAACCGGCTCCTTGATCAGAGGTGTTGTGCTTGCCTGGGGGCACAGTTGCGCCGTGTCTTCCCCAAAGGAAGTGCTCTCGCCTTCAGAAAAATCCATCGGCGGTTTCGTCTCCGGGTCATGTTCCAATATTGATACACCACCTCGGGCGCACAACTAAAGGCAGAATTTGTTCAGAGATTGTTATGTGCTGAGACATCAGGCACGGCTGAGATTGCAGTACGAGTCAGGAAGCCACAGAAAAGGAAATGGGCAAAGGCCGATAGATATCTGTCACTCCATCCGCACCATGTTGCCTGCGAGATTACTATAAACGTGAGCTTTGGAGTTTCAGAAACAAACATTTTAGTTGGGCCAGTTTACGGGGATCCATTTTTTCCCCCCAAAGAAAAATAAATAAATTAAAAAAAAACTTCACAATGGAACTAAAATAAATGATAACTGATGCATCAACAATGAAACTCCGCATTGGTTGTACTAAACAAAAGGGCACAAACAAAGAACCCTGACCTATCAAAGAGGTGTGCAGTCTGAACAGGGCCTCTTCGAAACGTGCAAGGACAAATCATGCGAGAACACGCTGTACACTAACGTGACTGATGGAATTTATGAACCTTTGACAACACTGTATTCTTCTGTTACATTACTCACTAGGTTCGGCATTACTGAATTTCACTTTTTATGAGGGAGAAGGAGATTGGGACCATACTCTGTGCAGAGCGTTGGTGCTGCCTAAGCAGTCTCCTTGGCTATTGGGCACAATCCTGGATGGGTCGCCACTCCGACACAGTATACCAGCATGCGGCACTCATTTTGCCGACCTTGGAAGGTAGGCAGGCCGAGTTAACCCCACCTGGTATTAATTCAATAGCTGAGTGGGATTTGAACTCAGGACGCAAGGATCCCAACCACGTAATCAATATTGTGCATCGCATAAAACAGTGCTTGCTTCAAGTGCTTGTACTTTCTTGCTGATGACAACAAAAGGCAACAACAGTCAAAAAATTTTGGTGAATGAATGTTCATCATGTCACATGGATGATTTTGAGTGTAATGCAAAAAGGCTGGAATTTTTTTTTTTAACAACAACAAAAAAACGCTTCAGTCCTTTTTAAGAATAAAAAATAAATAAATACGATTTACATGATTCTCAAGTCTCCGTCAATCATCTTTTTCTTCCATATGCAGCACATTGCTACAGGCAGTATCATTCGCTGGTGGCACGGCTGTGATCAACATACAAGAAATTTACTTGGACTTTACAGAGATTGCAGTGCACAGATTTGCACCAATGTCTGTTATTTCCACATCAGAGAATTTGATGGCCAACACTTCACTTCACTGACATTGAATTTGTAGTTGATCTTCCCCACTCCTTCCCCTGCCCCCCCCCCAACAACCACCCACCCCCAGAAAAGATCGTGAACTGAAATATTTGATGATATCAAGATCGACTCATTTTGAGTCCGACTGCAGAGATTGTTATTTTTCCTTGGATTGCAAATCTCCCTTAGGTTCTATTTTGTTTTTTTAATTGATTTAGGGAAGGGGGATGGGAGGGGAGTGGAGAGGGGTATGAAAGACTCAACGACTAAATATGAACTGGCGTCACATTCAGACCAGACCATGCATCTTACCAAGTCCATAGAAGTCATTAGTATAGAGATCGTCGGTAAAGTTGTCCGATTGTCTCTGTCTGCAAAGGTCTGACAGCAACATGGCCATTCTCCTGAGACGAGTTTGGTTTGCAGAAGCTTAGAATCCTAATCCTTAATAATGAAACTTTCAGCTGAAGATGAAAACCACAAACTCCAGGATGCCAGTCTACTCCAGGATCCTAACCAATAAGTTACCATACCCACAAATTCTGTGATTATTGCGTCACAGTTTTACTTGAGTAACGGCCGAAGGATCATATATATTGAAAAATTGTAATTACAAACAGAACAGCTGGCTTCACATCTCATCCAAAGGATGACCAGATGTCACCTTGCCACCAACCCTCCCCATCACGTGCACTCAGGTTATATATTGATTTTATGGATCAGATAAAATATGTAGGTGGTCCTTCAAAATATTGCACACCCCGTAAACATGGTGGTAGGGATGGGTGGGAAACACCACCACAAGTACACACAGATATCTGTTGATATCCTTCCATATATAAATCGCAAAAACATGCTACATATCAATAGTGCAATTCACCTCTCACACCTACACAATTGGTATAAATATGAGCAACCATCATCATCTCATAAACTGTTCACATTATCAATCCAGTAATCAAGCCACTAGGAAGAAGGAGGAACTATAATGTGACAAAACTTGCTCAAGTTGGGACATAAGATAACGATTTAATAATAAAGTTGAGCATGTACGATACTTAGGTTTCAAGAGATCGGGCTCTCATTAATGGCAGGAGGGGAGTGGGTGGTTCAGGTTGGTGGGTATGGGGAAAGCGAAGTGCCGTAATAACACACATCGCTCATGTTAAGCTATTTTCCCCAAAAACCTCATCGTACTGAGAGACACATTCATTTACAGAACCATGTACAGTATTCCAATTACAGCTTTGATTTCAGGTCGAAGATTCGCAGAATCACGGATTACTTTGCACAAAACGAGGATGGATAAACCGAATCCAGCGAATTAACGACGAGAGTGCTATAACGTTGTAAGCACGTTGTTAATACCCTGCTATTCGACGTGTCATTCTGTGTGACATGTGTTGTCAGGTCATCTCAGAGGGAGAGCCGAGCAAAATGTGTTGCTAATTGGAAATGTTGCCAAGTCTAACCAAGGCCTACGAATAATGTTTGGGGAATCTCCATCGTTAAATGGAATTGTCGTTGGTGCTTTCAGTGGATGGTCGAGCCACGTGTTTCCTGGGGTGTATTTTGGCGGGTCAGTGTGTTGGTGGACTGAACTGTGAACTGATGAATCGCCCACGTGGAAATGTTCAATGAAACGTACCGCGATCTGTTGTCCGAAAGAGGGGTCCTTGCTTTCAAAGTAACTTTTTTTTTTTTTTGCTTAAACCAATTTCAAAAGTCCAGCAAAAATAATGCAGAGTTTGATATTCACGTTATAGACAAGGAAAGCAAAAAAGTAAGGTGATGTCACTCAGGACCGATTCAACTCCACATTCACAACACACACGCCAACTAGAACGGCACTCGGTGGAGCGCATACCTCCACCGGCTGACCAGTTTACATTTTGTATCCCACTGACAGGCCCGATCTGGATCTGGACCTGCACCAAAATCGAATCAGCTTCTTCTCATCACCTATCCAACTCATCCACCGAGTTTTGTCATAACATGTCCACAACTTGTTGAAATATTGTGCTTTATAATCGCATTGGCCCCATCTCTCATGGTGAAGAATCACTTCAAAAAATTGTCGGATCTGGATTCGGATCTTCACCAAAAGCGAATCAATTCTTCTTTGTCACACACCCAACCTGTCCACCGAGTTTCATCCAAATCCGCCCGCAACTTTTTGAGATATGTTGCTCAAAGACAAACAAACAGACAGAGGTGAAAACATAACCTGCGTCCACCTTCGGTGGTGAGGGTAACAAGGTCTTTCAGTCGAAAAAAAAAAAAAAACATGCATCATTTTATGATGCAGACCGAATTAAGTTGCATGTTGTTTGAGCAAAGTAAAAAGAAAATAAAACATTATGACCAAGAAGTAATGCCTGGATGTTAGCCGATTAAATATTTACAAACGATTACACACTCGTTCGGAAAACCTACAAGCACGGCATTTTTCCTGTGAAGTCAATTACTGCTCACCCATGAACCAACTTAAAACGGGGAGGACGTGGAGTCGATGCCATTGAAGAAAGCCGTGATTGTCTGAGTGAAGAACATCAAAATTCAAATTTAACCAATCAACTGTGATACGATTCCCGTTGAAGAGGCACGGTAAAGCTGGCAGTGTGAAGCGTCAAAATATACGAAGACTTTTACAGGTTCGGAAGATCAAATGTTGAAGTTCATGTGCCTCAAGAACAGAGCGGCATTATCAACAATCCAATGTCGTTCTGGGAGGATGACCATGAGAAGATGCACGATCTAGAACCGCCTTGTGGACAGAAGTCCTTTGAGGCCTTTCAGGTGTTTCTGAATTTAAAAACAAACGATACAATGAGACATCTGAAAAGGGATTGAGAGCACGTGAATCGGATACAAAGTCAGTGAGGCTCGGTCATATTCTCAGACAAGTCAAAATTGGTTGAAATGGCACATATTGGGTATCAGTGGATTTAACAACACGAAGGAGAATTCAACAACAACCTGACTGCATGACAGATACTGTTCAACATCCACTGAACCAGGAGTGCGAACTTACAGCTGTGGTGTGGGTCACCTTCACCTTCACATGGAAATCTAAGTTTGAGGCCAAATACAAGTCCTGAGAGAGCAGCTAAAACCTACTATTTGGAATCATGTCGGAAGGGCTGAGAACTGCATTTCCAACATGATTCCACTCCCCGTCATGAGGCCAAGCTGGTGAGTTCAATCAAGAAAATTTCAATCACTTGAAAAGTTTCTCACTTTGTACTATTTCTTTATTACAAGTACACAGCTTCCACTTGATCGATTCACATTCTATTGATCAAGGTGAAAGGCGAGCTGCATTTGCACCCCGTCTCAGCTTGGAAACGGTTCGGATTTCAACCCTGTTGGGAACTGCTGGAACAATGTCGGCAGAAAATTGGCTGTGAAGATGCCAAGGAGCACGATCGACGTCCAGACCTCTTTGATGAAGGTATAGATCAAGGAAATTTCAGGAGGTTGTTACATTATGCCCAATCACGAAACAAATGCCTTGATGCTTGTAATCAATTGTTTCAGTGAAGTAATGACTTTTAAATACATTGAGAAAAAAAAAATCAATGAGTATCATATATACAGTATGTATGTGTATATATATATATATATATATATATATATATATAGATATATATATATATATATATATATTAGAGTTTATGTTTCGGCTGCTCCCGTTAGGGGTCGCCACAGTGGATCATCCGTATGATCCGCATAGTGATTTGGCACATGTTTTACGCCGGATGCCCTTCCTGATGCAACCCTCATCGCCTCTTACGACACAGGGATATGGTACACCTATTTTAACCGGGGCATACACCGGTCCCAGTACACTGGTACTCACTTCGCCGACCTCGGAAGGATGACAGGCTGAGTCAACCTCCTGGTGTGTATTAATTCAAGCGGCCAACGGGGCTTGAACTCAGGACCTTTTGGATCCCAAGCCGCTACCCAAACCACTACGCCAACACCAGGCTATGTATGTGTGTGTATATATATATATATATACATATATATATATATATATATATATATATATATATATATATATATATATATATATATATATATATATATATATATATATATATTCGAGTGTATGTATTCGACGTGTCATTACACTCCAATATATATATATATATATATATATATATATATATATATATATATATATATATATATATATATATATATATATATATATATATATATATATTGTTGCGGGCAGGGGTCGGGTGAGAAGACCACTAAGGGAGGGGGGGGGAAGCTATCTCGGGATCCCACCAGACACCCCAGTCAAACACGGATAACTCCGTGACACGGCGGGTCACAAACCGACCATGAACGCCAATAACTCAACCGCGTGACTTAGGGTCCTGCATCTAAGGTTTATCCGGTTATCTAAAAATAATCACGTGACCTAATTACCGGGGGACACGCCCTCGGTACGCCTTGTCTGAAAGAGATCATCTTACCGGATCAGATGCAGCCGAGCGACACTGCCAAGGAACGTACTGGCTAAAAGAACGAATCGTTGGGAATAAAGTCCCGGCTAGGCTAGGATACGGACCATGCTGGGTCAATGAAAGAAAAGACAAAAACGAGCTAGGAACATTTCTACATTAGCATTTATTACAGGCAGGCGAGGAAAAATATGTGGCACAGGGAATGTCGGTTATTCTTATGTGTAAGCAAAGATAGAAATTAATGTGTGGTGCGTCAATGAAACAAACAACTTACAAAGCAGACAGAGCAGACTTATACCAATATATCCTCAGCAATCTTAAGTTAAAGCTAGGACTGGCGCCATCACACACACACACACACACACACACACACACACACACACACACACACACACACACACACACACACACACACACACACACACACACACACACACACACACACACACACACACCCCAACAAAGAGGAATTCATGAGAAGAAAGGAGAGGAGATGAGGCTTACGGTCTCGTAATACCTTGCATGGTTGACCGACCGCGCCACCCAGTACATTTTGGGGGGATGCTCCGTTGAACGATCCCTCCATGAGAGTTGGCACGTCGTCTCCTGCAAGGCTACGGCGCCGGCTTAGCGTCCGCACCGATCCAGAGAATGGGCGAGACTGTCAGGCATGAGGGAGGGACTTTAGGTGGAGCCAGGTGAGTGGGTGGAGAAGGTGGAGTCAAGCGGGTGGGTGGAGTCAGGCGGATGGGTGGAGCCAGCGGAAAAGGAGTGGAGATTCCAGAGAAGGTGGAGATCGAAAGCGAGTGGGTGGAGTGGCAGATGGGACTTGCTGAGAAGCAGGCATATGCAGAGATCGATCCAAGGCCAGGAAAAGATAAGGATGACCATGACGAGGACGACGACTACTCCGGACGGCTTTGTGATCCGTCTTTTATAGGCCCTGCAGTGCATGGCAGGGTGCTGCCCCGAAGCAATGCGTCGTCACCCGAATCGGGCGCTCCCATCGGGCCCCGACCACTGCACGGCCCACCCGCCATGGCCGGAAGCGGCCTTATTTTACATCTGGCGAGACTGCCGAGCTGTGGAATTGTCTCGCTCCGAACCCCGCGATATGAATCGCCTTGCACCAAACTCCCGGGCCATGCTCCGGCGACTGGCCGAGGGCCACGTCGGCCCAGCATGCCCGCTCGGGCACTCCCGGCGCGCTGCGGTTGGCGCTGACCAATGCGCTTGCTTCGTCCGAACGCTATGTGGCCTGAGCGATCTGGGCCGTACAGCATGCTTCTGCTTGGTGGGGGCTGCATCGAGGTGGAGGCGCAGAAGGATGTCTGCCATCCACGGGAGACATTGGTGGCTGTGGTGGCGAGCGAAAAATCGACGGGAGACTAATCCTGTGGTTGAGTTGGTTAATGTCTTCGCCCCCATTCTTTGGAATGTCAAATTGGATAGAAGAAGAATTGCTTCGGGCTTCTGTTTCAGTGAAGTCCATTCGAATGCTTCAGTGAATCATTCAATGTTCTTCTTCTGTATATACGAAATTATAGATTCTCCTTTGGTATGCTGATCCAACTTGTGGAAATTGAGTTATTTTCCACGACAATGGTAATATGCCATTGTAATCAACACGCAGACCCGAATGAAGAGGTGCGCTATTCATGCCCCATACTGTGCGATGGATTGAAGGAAAGGATTGGATATAATTATTCGGGTTGAAAAGAGCATGCTACGTGCGTCCTGTATGGTGTTGGGATTTATTGTATGGTTCTACTCTTCCTTTTGACACGTATCTTGCAGTGGCGGGTTTTTTTCCATTGTGTAGTTTATGCTTCTTCTGGCCTCTGTGAGGACACATTCTTATCGTGGAGGATGTTGCTGTAGTTTTCACAGGTGGCCGTCTGAGTGTGGTGCCTGCTTGGATTTATTGCAGGAATAAGAGGAAAAGAGTTGTAATGAAGATAGAGATATAATCAGACCTAACTATGACACCCACATAACGCACTTCATCCCGTTTGACCCATTAGACATGAGTGGGAGGGCTAACAGTACGTATATTAATGAAATAACTGTCTGGGGACCACTGTATGATGGATGCCATTGCCAAAGAGGCATGCGGTTTTCAGAACCGCAACAATATGTACATTATATATATATATATATATATATATATATATATATATATATATATATATATATATATATACATATATAGACATATATGTACATATATATACATATATATATATATATATATATATATATATATATATATATATATATATATATATATATATATATATATATATATATATATATATATATATTACGCACACTCACACACACACACACACACACACACACACACACACACACACACACACACACAAACACACACACACACACACACACACACACACACAAACACACACACAAACACACCAGTGTGCTTTATCTATATTAATATTTCAGCATGCCCCTTTTTTTGTTCCACCATCAGATTTTTGTTACTGCATGAAATGAAACAAGCTTTGACATTTATAGTAATGATATTATTGTCTTCCTGAAGAGGCCCCTCAAAATTCGTTTTGATGATTATGGTAGTTAAACAGTTCATGTTATACATTTGCAAAATGGGAGGAATTATTGCACAAAAAAAAAAGAAATAAAAATGTTTCCCATTTTTTAGAGGATCACTAAGATGAGTTCGTAAAACCTTTTGTGGAGTATGTTATTATTAATCACTGTACGCCATAGTAAATTGCTCATGTTATTGAGCTGTCAATAAGCTATCAATCATAGACATATAATAAACTCACTTGAGTATTAATATCTCTATTTCAATGCGTAATATCAAGCGGTACCTTCATGATGACCTCACAAAACCGGTCTCGATGTCCGTCCGTCCGTATATCTGTTCACAATCAAACCGATCGTGATGCATATTAAGGCTTTCCGAGAGCTTTCGAGAGATTACCTACACTCCCGCACGGTGCTGTTTTTATTATTCCTACTACACTTCATTAGAACACAGATCGTGGATGGATGCGCAGATCCCAGGAGAACAACTATAGCTGTACAGAACAATTCATATTATCAATGGATAAAAATGATATTTAATTGATATTATAATAAATTGTTTATTTACAATATCTTCAAATTTTGTGAGTTTTTAGTTTGTTGTGAAATATTAGGTCCTCGGGTCTCCGCATAGTGGCGTACAGGCTTAAGTCGTACTTCTGTTTACTACCGTAGAAAATCACAGAACCATCCGATCGACATGCTGTTAACAGTTTCAGAATCAGCTAAAATCTACAAGATATGAATATGTACACAAAACTGATCCGGTCTTTTGGATCACTTTAAAGTAGGGTGCCCTGTAATTTTAATGCGCTCTATGGATCCTCCAGAACTCACGAATGGTACACGTTGTGTATAATCACTAAACTACATGGTAATGTCATCGAAGTGGAGCTACAGCGGGACAGTCGAAGGGGAAAACCTGAATGATAATCAAAGGATAAAAATGATATAATATATTGTTTCAAATACATTCATCTTATCTGTCTTTTACCATATGTTGCCAGTGACGCCCGTCCAAGACGGGCACCTTTACTCGTATTACATAAAATGAATCATCCTAACAACCCAGAAAAGCAAAACAGAACAACTGACTTGTGTGTTCGAGAAGAACGTTGAACTTGCAGGAAACACCAAAAACACTGTGGTGGAATAATGTCCCTCCCTCCACACTCACCCCACCCAGCCCCTCCCCCACCCCCAGCTCCAGTTGAGGGTCTGGACGTCAGTCATGTTCAAGTATCATTTTTGCAAAAGAAGAAATGGAATTTTTAATCTCATCAAATGAGTCAAAGCACGTGGGACAGCCGGCTTAATGAACTTGCAAAGAGACATCACACAGAAAAACCAATGGCCTATTCTGGAATTTCACCAGGACGACAGTCTGCATGCACAAGGGTGAGGGTACACACAACAAATTATCTTTCCACATAGGAGGAGGAAAAGGCAAGTACGGCGGCCAAATAGACGACAATAGGTTCCGTGTGTATACATAGCAATACGGCAAAATGCAACAACAGAACTAACTCACCTCAACGTCCTTCTTCAATTTTCCCAAAACCATCTTCTTGTTCTCTTCTCCAACAAAAAGTTTTTGCTTCTCGTTGATGAAATCTTTATCCTTAAGAGTGGGTAACTCTTTGGCCTAGACAGTCAGCAATGGCATGCAATTGGAATTAATTTTATCATTCCCTGCACATAATTGAAATAAGTATTAAAAATACAGTATTCAAAAACTGAAGAGTGATCTGGTGTAAAACCAAGTCATTTAAACTAAAACGTGCAATCTCTCTCGGCTTGTCAGTGTTCTTATAATGCGAAAATAACTCGAACGGAGAGAATCGAAATTCTTTGTTTTTTAAATTTTTAACATCGATAAATTGGGATAAAACAGCAGCACCCGATGAAGTCGTAATTACCTCGATGGTGGTCAATGCTCAAACTTAGTGTTAATCACCTTTCACCCTGAAGATTTACCTTTTAATTAAAACGACTTCCGGATTCCCGAACATAATTCACATTTCCAATACATCACCTGAGAAATTGACTCATTCTCAAGCACACTATTCCCTAAACAGAGATAGATAGAGAGATGGAGAGAGATGGAGAGAGATGGAGAGAGATGGAGAGAGATGGAGAGAGATGGAGAGAGATGGAGAGAGATGGAGAGAGATGGAGAGAGATGGAGAGAGATGGAGAGAGATGGAGAGAGATGGAGAGAGATGGAGAGAGATGGAGAGAGATGGAGAGAGATGGAGAGAGATGGAGAGAGATGGAGAGAGATGGAGAGAGATGGAGAGAGATGGAGAGAGAGAGAGAGAGAGAGAGAGAGAGAGAGAGAGAGAGAGAGAGAGAGAGAGAGAGACAGACCATACCTTCTCTTTGTCACTGGCTTCTCTTGCCACAGTGGAGCCCTTCAAAACAAGAGTCAAATATCAAGACGTAACAAGAGCTACGCATGAAGCCATATTTCATCCAGACAATCCAAGAATACCTCTGGACTAAAAATGTAGATACAATTAACAATAAAATAGGAGAGCATCAGAGTTACTGGAGAATGAGCTATCAACCGGACCAAGGCCAGAATCTTCCAACTTTAATTGAAGAACAATCAAGTTTGAGAACAATTAAGAACATCAGAGATTTGCAAGTAGCTCATATCCATAAAGCACACACTTATACAGCATTCCTTACTTTTAGATCATACTTGCGGTGCAAGTGCAACTGGGGGTTGAAAACGTTGCACATCATGAGCATGTAAGTCTCAACACCATCCACTGTGAGTCTGTACATGCCCAGGAACTGGGGCAGCAGCGTAGTACCATGACACTCGACGACATACTGCATCGGTTGGTGAAAGAAAGCACATTGAAATGAAAAAAAAAAAACAAATTACAAAAAAAGGTTTTTGGTCATACACCAGGTGTTCAGCTTGAGTAAAGCAGCGATGTCCAAAACTAGGCTCAGTGCATGCACCGAAACAAGTTGTTTGCTAGAACGACAATCTACTTTGTCACAGAAGTGGTCATATGAAATATAATCACTGAGAATTTAATGGGAGATATAATTCAGCTGCAGGATTAATATCAAATATGACTTTACTGAAAAATATTGGGAGGGGTAGGGACAGGGGGAAGAAGGGTTAGGATGTTATCTGTCGAGCCATGAAATAAATCTGCAATGACATCATTTCTTAACGAAAGTGCCTCTGCTTAAAGGTTTGCCCTCCCTTGGAATGAAGAAAGTAATGATTGAACAAACTTGTCAATCCTACAAAGGGCATATCATGCAACAAGCTTGAACAGAAAAAGAAAAGCATTTTTAAAAGCTATAGACATGCTGCGCATCCCCAAGTTCATGCACACCTGGTGGTACTTCTTCAGCATACTGTGCATCTCAGCCACATCCTCTCCAGTGATAGTTTTGATGATCAATCGGCCATCAAAAGACGTGAGGAAGCGGCCAGTGCTGCGGCCATGCGAGTCGCTGTTTATGGGTGCCGCACGAGTCACAGAGGTCTGAGGGCAAGGAGCGTTGAGAAAGGGTAAGGACAGAGAAAACGGAGCAAGAATACCAGCAGAGAGGTCGAGGCTCAACACGCATCAAAATTTAGACACCGGACAGACGCAAAAGAAAATCCATCAACCAGAATCTGCAAATTGTACATCGTCCTTGAATGACAAAATTGATGTCTCAGCTGAAAGTTACCTTTTCCTTCACCAAAAACAACCGAACACAAAACCACTTAACGACGCATCCACTATCCTACCACTGAGTTCACCGGTGCCAAAGCTCAAGCAGGTAATCCATGTAGTTTGAAAAAAAAACATCCCAAGGTGCTTTGATCATGCATGACAGCCAATTATGCAAAGCTGTATGCCAACACCATCAAAAGCTCCTTGCACACTCAAGGATGCCCAATTTCCTCTCGCGGGATACAGCTCAGAGCGTTACAATTCTCTCAATAGCGGTAAATAAATGACCTTTCGGTTTCACCGCAGTACCAGTACTGTATTTAAATAATTACACTGAAAACTCCACCCTGTGCCAGAGATTTCATCATCCAAACAAGACAGTGAAGTTACATCATCCACTGCCGATGTGTAGAAATATTGCAACCCGATCAAAAACTTTTCAACACGACGACGGTCAGATACAGGGAAGTCCCAACAGCTCAACCTCTCCTTATCGGCCAAGTTGTACACAGTTAGCTCCGAAATGAGACCAACTGTTTCGATTTTTTTTTTTTTTGGCAAAATCTTCCACAAACCGTGGTGCATTAACTCGATGACAAATGAGGCCCTGCTTCACCGTGCCAAGTATACTTTAGTGGTATGAACAGCATGCAAAGACCTCCATCTGCAGTGCTGTGGAACATGGAAACTCCGGCCGAGTCGTACCAAATATTTTCTAAAATGGTATGTGCTGCTTCCTTGCTTGACTCTCAGCATTGAAAATGGACAGAGCATGGACAAACAACCACATGTTGGCAACCATAAGGCAGGCTTTGATGGGCCTAATGGCCTCTTACATTGACGTTCCTTGCAAAAGAACTATTATTATTATTATTATTATTATTATTATCATTATTACTAGCAAGGATCAGCGAAACATCCACGCAATGTAAAATGTAGCTAAAAGTCCTCTCCCCCAACTCCCTCCATCACAAATGTCATCAACCTCTCTCTCCCAAACCCTAAGTCCTCAACCTCATCCTCCCAACCGTAAGGCAGCTTCAATCCTCTCCCCATTCCAAGTCTTCAAACCCACCCCCCACCAACACCACAACTCATCAATCCCCCCTCACCCCTTAAAGCCTCAACCTCCCCCTCCCAACTCTATCCCACCTTTGCTCTCCCCCTCTCCCAACCATAACTATGTTCTCCCTCACCCCCTCGGCATTCCCACATCGATCATCACATATTTATTCAAGAGCAAATACCATCCTTCACTTCGCTGATGGGAATACTGAGAGAGAGGCAGAGAAAGAGGGGAGAGGTGAAAGAGAGAGGGGTGGGAGAGGGAGAGGGTGGGAGAGGGAGAGGGTGGAAGGGGGAGAGGGGTGGGAGAGGGAGAGGGGTGGGAGAGGGAGAGGGGTGGGAGAGGGAGAGGGGTGGGAGAGGGAGAGGGGTGGGAGGGGTTGGGGAGTGAGGAGGGAGGGAGAGTGCAGGGAGGAGGGAGGGTAGGGAGAGAGGACGGGAGAGGAGAGACAGAGGAGGGAGGATGAAGGAGTGAGGAGGTGGGAGGGGAAAAGAGAGGACGGGGGAGGGGAAAAGAGAGGACGGGGGAGGGAGGGGAGAAGAGAGAGGATGGGGGAAGGGAGAGTGAGGAGGGCGGAGAGGGGGAGAGAGAGAGAGAGAGAGAGAGAGGAGGGAGGGGAGCTCGGAGGACCGAGCAAGGGAGGAGGGGGGAGAGTGATGAAGGGCCTGTGCTTCATTGGGGAGGGGGGGGAGTGCAACGCTTCACAACACATCTCAATACACTCCGGGAGGTAGTGGGTGCAAGGAGGGGGTGGGAGTGAAGAGGATGGGGGAGCAAGGAAGGGATGTGGGGAGGGGAAGTGGATATTCTGGATTTGTGTTTGGTAGTGGGACCTGAAGGGAAGGGGTTGTGTGGGTTTGACTTGCATTTGGAAGGGGCACTTGAGAGGAAGCAGAGGTGGGGGAGGATGGTCCCATGTACTGGCATTAGTAGAGGTTTGAATGAAATGGGGGTGTGTTAAAAACAGTACCTTCAAACAGGATAACAAAACCACCCATCACTTTCAAACAGCACGTACCATTTTAAAAGAGATTATTACATGGGATTCCCTTGAGGTATGCGACTTGAAACGTGGCTGCCACCTTGTTTACTAACTCCTTAACTGGATCTCTCCAAGTGGGTCACACACCGCTCAGAGTGCCAAAGAACGCGCAACCTGGACAAACGAACACCTCTCCAGCAGCTGGACCCACCACTAGGCCCAACTCCACAGTCCAAAACTCGAAACCTGGCTCAGGCCAGGAGACCCGAGCCATCATCACACCCTAGCTGCAATGCTTATAAATGCCCAGAGAAGCGAGCCAGTGTTTTGTGACAACTGAACACACGTTTATATATGTGCTTAGTTTAGATTATCACCTACCATTGTCTTGAATGTCAATTTGTAATTATATTTTCAACGACAACAGCTGTGATTTAAAAAAAAGTCATTAACACCGCTGTCTTCTGTCTCACCATGGCTTACAAACATCAATTTGGTCCATCCATCCATCACTTCCTTCCATCCATCCATCCCTTCCCTCGATGCCATCCATCCATCCATCCCTTTCACCCATCCTTCCCTCTATCCGTTGATAAGGAACGGCAGGCATGGCACCACATGACACTGCAGGGCGCAACACAGGCAGGCGGGACATGAACTTTGTACATCGTTCGATGTAGTTCTGATTGTGTTTAACAGAGGGACAGTGCAAGTACTTTTGCATGCATCGCCATGGTTTGCAAACAAACACCCAAGCAGCTTGTAGAGCGATCACCAAGTGCCTTAAGCACTCAAGCAAGCACTCCAACAGAATGGTTGATAAGGAATGCCAGGCTTAGTTTAACAATTAGCAATCACTATATGATCATATGAAAGACAACCCAGAGAGGCTGAGAGTGTCAAACAATGTCCAAATTGGACAAAAAAAACATCAACACTTTCTCGCAGTGTGATAAATTCCACAATTTAAATTTTGAAATTTGGCTCAGCTTAAGAAATTCGAGAGCTTATTGCATGTGCGGAAACGAAATAAAGCCATGAACACTGGTGTCTCCAGCCGTTTATAAGCATTGCGATGTATCCAGCGATTCATAGATGTGATGATCAGGTATTCAATGATACGAGTGAGGAAGGCAGAAAAAAAACAACAACATTATGAGCGCTTTATCATTAAGAAACCATTGTGGCTTGTTCCAAGTCAAGGCATTGCTTGGCAGGCTGAACAAAATGGGGAATTAAGACCCCAGCAAGCTGACAGAAGGCTGACAAAGGATGATGCCTTGATAAAGGATAATTAAATAAGGCCGTTAATCATCTTAAAAAGAGATGTTTGAATTAACCCAAACACCCAATTTTCATTCATACACTCCCTCAGAGTTCCCTTAGTATGTATGCAAAGTTTCATGACATGAGGTTTAATGTTTTTGGAGTTATGGCCCCACACACACACACACACACACACACACCAACACACACACACCAACACACACACACACACACACACACACACACACACATACACACACACACACACACACACACACACACACACACACATTATTATAGATTACCTCATCAAAACAACAGAGTATTTCATTCTTTCCTTCCCACGTCATGCTGTCACGGACTTCACAGAAACCATGATCGAAACAGCAACAGCATGGTTCCTGCAGGTCATGGCCCATCATGGTCAACTGTCCAACTCACAATCCCATGAGATATGTGGAAACCCCACGGAACTGAAAATCTCAAGTGACCATGAGCAGCCTAATTGTGCTAACAAATGACGCGAAACCAAAATTTTCTTCTTCCTGATGATCATATACACATCGTTTAAAAGTACGCAATGATATGGGTTTTATAGTCCCGAACCGAGTTGTTTAAGAGAAAATAGATGGTTCACGAAACATTGTGGGACTTTAACGCCCACCAACGACAAGCTGACATACAGGTCCTCGTGTGACAGTTTATAGCTGGTTGTAGATTTGAACCCAGGCTGGAGAGCTCAGAGTTGAGTGTGGACACCTCTAGGCTATCTTGCCGGCCCTAATAGAAACACTTAATAATAAAGATGTATGAAAACAGCAAAGTCTTGCACTGACCTCATGCTTTCTGATACCGCATATAAATCCATTCTTTCAACTGGTATAAATTAAATCTTAATAAATAAACGATTTGGTCACAATGTCAAAAACTAAATGGAAGGGATTTCATACAAAAGTGTTGGTTTGACAATGTTACATGAAAGAGAACGTCATTTTTCAGAAACGACAATTTTGCTTTCCCATACATTTTCCCTTGCTTACCCAAGGAAAATAAAATTGTTGATGATGATGATAATGATGATGCAGAATGTCCTAGAGCTATAAACACTCCCCTCGAAGATGCCTAGCCTGGGTTTGAATCCCGAACCAGCTATAAACTCTCATCCCAGTATTTTACAAGAAGGGTGATTCGATGTGTGTGCCGTCCCTCGGATGGACGTTAAATGGGAATCCCGTCTGCCGGCATTCATTGGTGGATGTTAAACATCCCATGGTGTTCTTCACGAAGAGTAGCCCAGCTATCGCCAGCATCATGAACAAATTCCAAATTTGTGCCCCAACTTCCTGAGTAAGTGGCGACTCGACTAGGATTGTTGTCTTGTAACTTTTGCAGCACCAACCAACGTAATGACGACGACGATGATGATGATGATGATTTTTGGGTGAGTGCAAATTTCCTAGCTCTCAACTTGCAGCAACATACATCGTCGATTCATCATTACACTTCCGTTGGCAGGTGGTGCCAAGAAATAAAAGGTGGCTTTGTGGCTGGCAACTTAAAAGAGTCACTTCAATCCTTTCATGGCAAGGTTGCGTGCTGCTTCCTCTGGAAATAGTGCTGATTCCTGCATTTTATCGATGGAAAATTGAGCAGCAACAACATGCTGAGCAAAGAGCAGGCAAAACTGAGGAATGACATTTAAAAATAAACAGTGCATTTTTAGCATACAGTACTTGTTTCAAGTAAAGTAGAGCATTAGCTCATGTCCAACTGTCACAGCCACTGTGTGATTGAACTGCTGAATAATGTTGTGTAAGGATTTGTTGCAAGTTAAAACAAAGTGATTTAAAGATGTCGTGGAAAATAACTGAAGGCATTTTGTCAACGACATATTTGTGATCAAAATAGTTTTAATGGAATAGGAGATTAACCCAACCCAACCCTTCTGCCAATGATAAATATACATGACATGAAAATTTTGATTGGGGGTAAGTACCAAGTGGAGTCAAAAATGAAAATTAGGGTCAAATAGTGAGCTGGTCACATTGTGGTCTTTCACCTGTTTCAAAGAGACTCATGCAATGAGTATTTGGCATGAATTACACCTTTGGGAGGGGGCTGGATTTGTTGATCAATTTCAAAAAGGCTTCTAAAGTAAATGTAGGCCGAATGATGCTGGGGGTAGCAGGATAGTAGCTGAGACTTTTAGTAATGGACAGTTCTGTGAAACAAACACTAGTTCCAGTGTAAGCTCCTGCAGTCTGCAGTGAGCAGACAGAGTCTGGACCGGCTGACTCTTAATCGTGGATATTTTCGTTTGTGGAACTTTTCCGACTGTTTTGTGATTTTTCCTGAGATATTGGCTTCAAATGCCATCAGTATGAAAAAGTGTTAGCTTTCTACCCCACCGAGAAGGTACTAAACATTTATATCAGTAAGTGAGTGAGTGAGTTGATGGCAAGAAAGAGCGATATATGTGTATATATATGTATGTGTATATATATGTATGTGTATATATATGTATGTGTATATATATGTATGTGTATATATATATGTATGTGTATATATATATGTATGTGTATATATATATGTATATATATATATATATATATATATATATATATATATATATATATATATATATATATATATATATATATATATTGTAGGTTTCCCACCCGCCCGGCGTGCGAACGACCACGTCGAACCAATAGCAGTCGCTTCGCCCACCGAACGGACAATCCAGTCGTGACTTTCTGTGACAACGCCAGAAACCAGTCACGGGTGGGTTTTTAATCACACCACAACCTTGTCTGCACTCCAACCGCGCGCTTCAGGGTCCGATCGCCAAATCTTCAATTTACCTAATTATTCGCGCAGGAAGGTTACCGAGAGATTGTACATCAACGGGACCGCTTGGAAACGAGCCACTTAAGCAGCTCGCTTCCTTTTGGGATAACCGAGCGGGGTATCATCGCGCAGTCCAGTTGGACCCGATCACTTTACCGGCTATTTAAAAACCAACTATATTCCGAGTGCAAGATGGGGCAGTTCAATGAGGGAATGTATGCAACAAACAGGTTTACATTCACACAAGGACATTTATTATGATAAAGCACGTATGCAATTAAACAAGGCAAAACACATATGAAATTATACAAGCAACAAAAGCACGACAAAATAACTACAACCGTCTACTTATTATGTACAGTCACTTGCACTTAACAGCAGTTCCTACTTATTAGACGGGCCCACGGACACACGTACGCACACACACACCCAAGAAATGGTGGCAGAGGCCTGTAATAACGAGCTCCAGCTCGGAGGACAGGTGAGCTGAAACCCAGAGCCTATCTCGAACCTCTCCACCTCGTGTGGTCTTCAAGTTGTTCGGACCCGGGCTCCAGCGAGAGCGAGCTGGATCCAATCGCCGAGCCGCGATCCTTCCCAAGCTCCCGCGAATCCTCCCGCGCTTCTCAACACGTGCTGGTGAGACGAAGCGCCGGTCCTTCCCTTCGATGCGTCGCTTCCCCGAGGAACCACCTCCACGAAGAGGTCGATGAGTAGCACCAAGCCGGGAACCAAAATGGAGAACAAAGAGCTCCACGAACCAAGAAGAAGAAGCCACCACTCGCAGCTCGAGCCGAGCGACCAGCTTAACTTCTTTCCAAATAGGGCAGCTTGAAGCAAAAAGCTCTCCCGAGCCGAGCAGAAGCCAAGGCTCACGGAACCGTCAAAGCAAAGAGCCTCCAAAAAGCCTCCTCCCGAGCCAGGCCTCAGCCGAAGCTCACTGAGCCAGCCGAAGCAAAAAGCTTCCGCAGGCCTCAACCCTAACGCAAGCCAAGCAGGACCCGACGGTCTGCTGAACGACTACTCTCAACTCCCTTCTCCAACTCTGCCCAACACAAAAGAAAAGATCTCCTCTTATCCTTCTCCCACCCTTTCTCCGCTCCCGGCGTGACTCATGACTCATGCCCTCCTGCTCCATCCCCCGCTCAGCCACGGGTGGTAGGGAGTTGTTGACATCATGAGTCACGGGACGGCAGGGTGGTTCTTCCTCTTCGCAGTAGAGGGGGAGGGATGTCTCCATTGCTCGTTCCCTAACTATTAAATTGATCCGCAGCGCATCTAATCGATTTCTGAACATTTAAACAATGAAAGGTGAGCTATCTAGGAAACAAGCACTTATCGACATTGCTGACGAAAGGAACCTGAATGTTGTGTGCAATCGAATTCCCAAATTCGTAACACGACCCCCTCCCCTTTTTACAGACTCGTCCCGAGTCGTCAAATTTTCGTGTGACCAGCATGTGTAAGTTTTCCCCTTGTACGTTCTACTTTCGGATCCCTGAGTGCGCCATTTCTTTATACGCGTCCCAAAAATAAATAACCTAATGCGCTGCGTAACTACCTAAACAAACTCTCACAGACTCATTCGGACAACTTAACTAAAATTGCCGGTGCTAAAACCGGCAATTTTACCGGTGCCGGTAAAAAGATGGTCGCAAAACACAAATGAGCATGATGGACGCATGGGCTGCCTGCAGGGCAGTCCTTGCAAAACTGGATGGTCCTGGCGCACATGATGATGAATGGACACAGAGGCAAACGCAAACAAGGGCGAGCAGGCATGGGGTCATGGAAGAGGCAGGCAAACGAGGCATGGCAAGGCAATTCCTTGCAGAACAGGCAGCTGCAGCACAACAGGCCGGCAATGAATCTGGCTGGCCTCTGGTGTGGTTCCATCAGTTCTGGAGGGAGTGCGGTGGTGCCGGCCGTTTTGAAGGCGGACTCGGCCCCCACTCTATCGCCTTTGCCTGTCTCTGTCCATACCCACTCCCTTAATTTGCCACAAAACACAACAAAATTTTGCCCCTCTTTATTTTAATTTCCCTTTTATAATTGTCTCCCTAACCCCCTTTATCGTCCTTGTCCGGCTCGCCTATCCTGTCAACCTAGCCTACTCCCAACCCCTACGTTCCCTCTCTGGAGGGGAATAGGGAGAGACTTGCGTCGTGTCTGGAGGCCGAACAAAGCCTCAGAATGGCCTCCTCAGAGTTCAGCGATCTACCAAGGTGAGTCCAGTGGCCAACAACGAGCGAAGGGATGGATGATGTGAAGGGGTACATCTCCTATCTACCCTAACATTCATTAACCTGAAACTACCCCGGGGCTTTCCAAAAACGCCTCACACTTTAAAACTATCGGTTCTAAAAACCATGATTCCCTTCGCCTGTGTTGGTGTCCATTATAAATTTGGGCCTTGCCCTCAAATTTTCATTCGTGCCCTCGCACAATTTCCTGGCTGGGCAGTGTGGCTCAACTGGCAGGAACTCCCCCTCTGCCGAAATCTAACCATGGCACCCCCAGGCCCGCAGGCTGCCTCCGAGCCTAGCTGCTCCCTACAACACGGAGGGTTGCCCTCTCTGGCATTGCCCCCACTCTATGCCCACGTGGCGTGTTGATGCCCCGGGTCCCTTTCCGAGGGTCGCCTGTGCCCACTACACTATCCCGGCCCCGCTTGAGCCCATGGCCTACTCTGGCTGACTAGTCTGGTGCCCGGGGTGCCCACTAAACAAAACTCACCTTTCCACAGCCACTCTCCCAGCCGGTCAATGAACTCTTGCACCCCTCCAAACGGGTTTCGTGCCTTCTCTCGACAGCAACAACAAAACGGCCTCCATTTTGTAAATTTGAATAACCCACTAGCTAACATTAAACTGACCCTGGGGTCACTTGGGTGGGAATCACTCCTCCCCCCAACCAGTCATTCGCACCATGCATACCACATTCTCTCCACTCACACACTTGGGCCCGCTGTCCCACACACTTTCCATTTCACAACTCACACCAACACTCTCTACTGCCATCCTTCTAACTAAATCCCCTAACTCGTGCTCCCTCGTCATCCCTTAAATCAATGCACATTCCTTTAACTCTACGTAGCTAAGCTACATCTCCACTACACATTTCCAGTCTGTCCATGTCTCCGAAAATCCCAAAAAACTCCCATTTCCTAAATCTGAACTAAAATCCCTCTAACTAATCCATTCCACGGGCTCCATGAGGCCTTGTCCCTGCCCAATGAAGCCAGTCTAACTATCGCTAACCCATCCTCCGAACTAGTAGTTCCTGTTCCCCCCCAGACAGGGGGGGTCTTCCACACCTTGCCCAGGGAATCCTGTTCACCCGAAGCGAGGCTTGCTTTTCTTTTTTTCATGTGCGCACCAGCGCGGGAACTCGCAACCTGCGCTCTTTTACTCCCATGACGTCATGGCAGCTATTCGCGCTTCGCGCACCTCATCCCTTCTCGGACGGTACCATCCGGCAGGGATCTCCCTTCTGCTGGATTCCTACCCTACGTGCCGCCATGACGTCATCCTGCGCATCAAAAAAAACAAGCCTCGTGTCTCGAGGGGTTCCCCACACGAACACATGTGCTCTGCCCGTCGGAGCTTCACACACATGCTCACGTGGAGAACCCATCCCGTCCAAATCCATGTCCAGCCTATCTTCTGTCCGTCCGCGGGATCGGCAAATCCACCGCGTGCGTTTCCGGACCGGGTTTCACTCCCGCATGCGCACACGTGGCGGCCTCATGCGTAGCACAGCACGGACCCCGCGCTCGCTGCTGTGCAAACCCGGAACGGTGCTCAAAACAGCTACGGCCGCTACCCGGCCTTTGTCCCTCATCTGTCGCAGTCGTCGTCGCCATTCAACGCGCACACTCCTGCATGCCATGACGCTCACACTCCTCGCCATGACACTCGGACATGCGGTTGCATGTTCGCACATGCCAACTGCCATCTCCCTCACATACAGCGACCTCACACACACAGTTCCTCTCACACACGGCCGTTCACTCAAGCGTGCCATTTCCCTCGCACACGTGCTTCCACTCACACAATACGTGCTTTCCAGTACGCAATTCGCCACACTCATAACCACACACACCGGGACGACCACGCTGGGGATTTGCGCGACCTCAAGCGCTCCCGGGGTCTCCAAAACCCCCCAAGCTCCACGTGCACCCGTTAACAGCACTCGCCCCCTCTAACTCGCAAAGCTCGACCGGACTCACCTGGTCGCGATCCGCCTCAAGGGGGCACAGTCCCTCCCCTCGTTCCTGAAGGAGGCCATCCTGCTGCTTGCATCAGGTCCCAGCACATTCCACCAGCTCACCCCCATTGTCCTCCACTACCTTGACCTGTGTGTGCTCGTCAATTACCTGTAGTTTCTCCTCTACTTGTTTTATCTCAGTCACCTTGTTTATTATTTCCATTTATTCCTGGCTCCATTTTCCTTCCCATTTGAGTCGTTCTTCCTCTCTGAGCCCCTTTAGTTGTTCATTATCTTTTCCATCTCTGTGGACTCCATCTTTGCTCTCTCCTCGAGTTGATTAATTTCAAATTCATATCATTTTTGCTTTCTACCCCACCGTCTCTCATGTTCTTCATTCTCCAATTTCATAGTTTCCCTCAATTGGTTAATCTCCATTTCCTGTTTCATTCCTTGTTCTGTCACTATCTACTCGTACTCCAACCTTGCTTTTTCTTTCAATTGGTCAACCTCAAATTCATGTTCTTTTTGTTTTCTATCCCACTGTCTCTCTTGTTCCTTATTCTGCAATCTGGCCTTGGCTTCCAACTGTTTGATCTGATCAGTGTGGTTCCATAACGTTTCATTCTCCGTTCTCTTTCTTTCCTCTTTTAACATCCTCAGTTCGTTTTGTAATCCCGTTTCTTTGTTTTGGCGTTTCAGTAACTCAGAAGCTTTCTTTTCTAATTCCGTCCTCATCTCCACACCTCTTTCACATTCTTTCTTCCTCATTTCATCCATTCCCTCACCGAATTCCTTACCAATTTTGACCCAATACTTTCCTCTTTTTACCTCCTGTTCCAGGCTCTCTTTTCCGATTGCCTATTCTTACCACTTCATTCAGTAGTTCCAATTCCACATCGTGTTCCCGATTTTCCTTTTCCAGCTTCGTTTTCCATTCTTCTTCTAAGTTCTTTCTATCCTGGGAGTTACTAATTTGCTCCTCTTTTCTTTTCTTCAGTTCGCTCTCCGCACTTATTTTGCATGCTTGCTCTCTCCTTTCATTCGTTCTCTCACCGTTTTCTTTTAGTTTTCCCAGATATTTCTCTGTTTTGTGCCTGAAGCCCGCCAATGTCCGCCAGCCTCGCCTGCCATGATCACGTGGTTTCAATCGTTGGTTGGGAGCCCCGCCCCATACAGTGCCATTCGCTGCGCTAATTATAGCAGCCCGCTCCGTGCTGCGCTGAGATGCGGCAGCGCCGCTATTTTGCCGGCAAAGTTCGTGCTCAGTATAGGGTGAGCGGCCCCACTGATTACCATTAGTGGTGGGGTGATAATAATAAGAACCGTCCGGGGCCATGGATCCTACATTCAAACACATTCCTAATCCACCCTACACCCGTTCGCCTTGATCTGCCATCTTGCGTATCAGAAATAATTTAAACTCGGAATTTAATGGAACCGGAGGGTCGCCTCGCACACCCTTGATCCGGTTCCGTTAATTTAGTGTGGAGTGAATGAATCTGTACCCCATGTCCTGACCCCAGTGTTGTAGGTTTCCCGCCCGCCCGGCGTGCGAACGACCACGTCTAAGCAATAGCAGTCGCTTCGCCCACCGAACAGACAATCCAGTCGTGACTTTCTGGAACAACGCCAGAAACCAGTCACGGGTGGGTTTTTAATCCCACCACAACCTTTTCCCAACTCTACCCGCGCGCTTCAAGGTCCGATCGCCAAATCTTCGATTTACCTAATTATTCGCGCAGGTAGGTTACCGAGAGATTGTACCTCAACGGGACCGCTTGGAAACGAGCCGCTTAAGCAGCTCGCTTCCTTTTGGGATAACCGAGCAGGGTATTATCGGGCAGTCCCGTTGGACCCGATCACTTTACCGGCTATTTAAAAACCAACTATATTTCGAGTGCAAGATGGGGCAGTTCAATGAGGGAATGGACGCAACGAACAGGTTTACATTCACACAAGGACATTTATTATGAAAAAGCACGTATGCAATTAAACAAGGCAAAACACGTATGCAATTATACAAGCAACAAAAGCATCACAAAAGAACGACAACCGTCTACTTATTATGTACAGTCACTTGCACTTAACAGCAGTTCCTACTTGTTAGAGGGGCCCATGGACACATGTACGCACACACACACACCCAAGAAATGGTGGCAGAGGCCTTTAATAACGAGCTCCAGCTCGGAGGACAGGTGAGCTGAAACCCAGAACCTATCTCGAACCTCTCCACCTCGTGTGGTCTTCAAGTTGTTTAGACCCGGGTTCCAGCGAGAGCGAGCTGGATCCAATCGCCAAACCGCGACCCTTCCCGAGCTCCCGCGAATCCTCCCGCGCTTCTCAACACGTGCTGGTGAGACGAAGCGCCGATCCTTCCCGTCGATGTGTCGCTTCCCCGAGGAACCACCTTCCGCGCTTCTCAACACGTGCTGGTGAGACGAGACGCCGATCCTTCCCGTCGATGCGTCGCTTCCCCGAGGAACCACCTCCCACGCTTTTCAACACGTGCTGGTAAGACGAGGCGCTGACCCTTCCCGTCGATGCGTCGCTTCCCCGAGGAACCACCTCCACGAAGAGGTCGATGAGTCGCACCAAGCCGGGAACCAAAATGTAGAACGAAGAGCTCCATGAACCAAGAAGAAGAAGCCACCACTCGCAGCTCGAGCCGAGCGACCAGCTTAACTTCCTTCCAAACAGGGCAGCTTGAAGCAAAAAGCTCTCCGAGCCAAGCAGAAGCCGAAGCTCACGGAACCGTCAAAGCAAAGAGCCTCCAAAAAGCCTCCTCCCGAGCCAGGCCTCAGCCGAAGCTCACTGAGCCAGCCGAAGCAAAAAGCTTCCGCAGGCCTCAACCCTAACGCAAGCCAAGCAGGACCCGACGGTCTGCTGAACGACTACTCTCAACTCCCTTCTCCAACTCTGCCCAACACAAAAGAAAAGATCTCCTCTTATCCTTCTCCCACCCTTTCTCCGCTCCCGGCGTGACTCATGACTCATGCCCTCGTGCTCCATCCCCCGCTCAGCCACAGGTGGGAGGGAGTTGTTGACATCATAAATCACGGGACGGCAGGGTGGTTCTTCCTCTTCGCAGAAGAGGGGGAGGGATGTCTCCATTGTTCGTTCCCTAACTATTAAATCAATCCGCAGCGCATCTAATCGATTTCTGAATATTTAAACAATGAAAGGTGAGCTATCTAGGGAACAAGCACTTATCGACATCGCTGACTAAAGGAACCTGAATGATGTGTGCAATCAAATTCCAAATTCGTAAAAAAAATATATATATATATATATATATATATATATATATATATATATATATATATATATATATATATATATATATAAAATATATATATAAAATATATATTTATTTAAATAAATAATAAAAAAAATATAAAAGATATATATATATATATATATATATATATATATATATATATATATATATATATATCACAGTAAAAGCTGTGTTATCCAGCACTTTACAAGCATGCACATTCTACCAACCAGCACGCGAGAGATCTTAATTGAGTTGTTTACAAATTACCGCACAGCTGCCTCGCTGAGAGTAGTTCCCGATACTGCCGGTAGGCGCTCAGAGTGGCGCTGCTGGTCGTCCTCCTTCACCCGTCAGTTACCAAGCTCTGACTGCCATATTATTTATGGTCACGAGTAGGCTTGGGTGATTTTCTATATGTGAGAATCTATTCTGATTCTCAGCTGTTATCTCAATTACATTTCTCACCAATTCCGGTTCTGTGCCTGTTATACTGCATATTGTGCGTGTTTGTGTAATGCGTATACTATGCATTGTGTTGAAGCATGTTGATTTGTTATTGTAAATGTATGTGCGATGCAACAGGGAACATGCGTATGTGTGTGTTCGTTTGTTAACCAAGTGATATATTGTTACGGTTGTGGGAATTTTCTATATGTGTATTATTTTTCTATATATGTATTTCTATATGCAATTAGTCACAGCAGAAGAAACAGCCAGCTTAACATGGAATATACAAAGAGGTGAGGAAAGTAGCCAAAACGGTTTGTATCCTTTTGAACCAGCCAAGGACAAATTCTTGCTCTGCTTTCAAGTCGAGGGGAAAAGAAAACCTGTTTGTGAAGTGGAAATGTGGAAAAAAAAACACGCTGGATTATAAATCGTAAGCAGCTTGTTTAGGCAATATTAGAGACCAAGAAGCAATAAACTTGAATGTGTCAAAAGGTAAATCAATTGAAATGATAAAAATTTGGACAAATCATAAAAGCAATTAAATCACAAAGCATATTCACACTGAAAAAAAAAGGCCTGACAAGGTAAAAGAACACTGTATTAAAGAAACCAAAAAAAATGGAGCATATCACAAATGAAGCTCAACACAACAGCTTCCTCAGGACCGAATTTCATGAGCCAAGCCAACTCACCAGGTATTGCTGCTCCGAGATGGAGAATCGCTCACGCAGGTTGCGAAAAACCAGAGGGCAGTACTCCTTGAACTTGAAATGACTTGGCAGGTTGCCCCTACAAAGCAATAGGAAGCAGCATGCTGAGGCCTATTACCTCAAGCAAAATAAACTTCTTTTTACAGAGATATCATAAGGTGTTGCAGGTTTTGGTAAAGCCAGAAATGATATTAAAAGTGGTGCCAGAATTTGACAAATAACATTATTGCAAATATGTTTCAGAATAAAACCAAGAGTAAAAATAGCTGTTAAAACAGAAGGAATTAAAAAATATATATTACAGGCATAACATTATATATATATATATATATATATATATATATATATATATATATATATATATATGTATATATATACATATATATATATATATATATATATATATATATATATATATACATAGATATAAATATATATATATATATATATATATATATATATACATAGATATAAATATATATATATATATATATATATACATATATATATACATAGATATAAATATATATATATATATATATATACATAGATATAAATATATATGTACATATATATATATATATACATATATATATATACATATATATGTACATATATATATATATATACATATATATATACATATATATATATATATACATATATATATACATATATATATATATATACATATATATGTACATATATATATATATACATATATATATATATATATATATATACATATATATATATATATATATATATATATATATATATATATATATATATATATATATAGATATATATATATATATATATATAATAGCTGGAATACCCAGCATTGCCTGGTGGGAAAAAAAAGAATAGAAAAGGGGTAAATTGTGGTGCTTAATATATATCACATTTAATTTGGACACATTTCACATTTCTTTGTCGTTGTCAGCGTTAGTCATCAGTGCTCCAGTGCCTCGGGGTAGACCACATTGTGTGTCTGACTGTTGAGTGTCAGGATGCTGAGCTTCACTGCGCTGCCGGTCTGAAAGGCAGCCACATACAGCTGGCCGTGGGAGAAGCACGGTACAGAGAGGTCGACACCGATTGCCTTGTACATCTGATCTTGAGCCTTGTTGATTGTCATCGCAAAGCATGGCTTGCAGGGAAACTGGAGTCGGCGAAACTGGAAGGGCAGCTCGGAGTCGGACGGAATGAGCGGGATCCTCGGCAGAAGGACGACTTCTCCTTTGTATGGTCCACAGGAGATGGTGGCCTCAATGACATTGGCATGCAGGCGAGTTATGATGCAGTGTGTGCCATTGGTGGTCTTGGGTGGCTCCATGTTTCGCAGGATCATGATGGGCACACCGAGTTTCAGCTTGAAGAGGTGTGGTGGCATTCCTGACAGCTCAAGAGAATTGAGCAGCTCAACAGGGTAAGTGACTGCCTCCTCGTCGCAGATGGCACTGTCCACAGACTTGTAGACCCTCTCATTGCCGGGGAACTCTCCCATGAGCCAGTTGTTGAGCTGGTTGACATTGGTGTTCAGCAGAGAGAGAATTGCAAGCTCAACAAGCCACTTAGACCTGACTCCATTTGTGGTCAAACAAGGGGAGACTTCAGCCTTGAGCTCCTCCAGTGTGGAGACGACCTTGCCCAGTCCAGAAGGAATTGCGATTGTGTCTGGTTCGGCTGTAAATGGGATCTGTCCATTGCCAATTTCCAGGAGCAGCTTGGAGAAGTTGGTGGCCCCCTTCATCGCAAGACAGGTGAGCTCGCATGTTGGTGGTCAGGTGCTTGACAGTCACATGGTGCCAGAGGTGGGACGTCTTCAGGCTGACGTTGACAATGTTGGATCTGGTGCCTCTCTTGACCACTGGAAGGATCTGCCAGAAGTCTCCACAGATCAGTGTGGGGATGCTTCCCATGGGTTGCTGGATTCCTGTGATTTCCTGCAGTGTGCGGTCTACAGCTTCATAGGCTGACTTGTGAGTCATCGGGGCCTCATCCGCAATGACAGCAGCAGCATCCTTGACCTTGGCCAATGCTGTTCCACGCTTGATGCTGCATGTTGGCTGCTCTTTGAGGTGTGTGTCGAGTGGGATCTTGAAGGTGCTGTGCAGGGTTCGTCCGCCCTGGA
>NC_140963.1:130852042-130857042 GCF_056783735.1 Eptatretus burgeri | reverse complement strand
AAGACAGGAGAGAAAATTGGGGAGCGAAACGCGGACCATGGGCGAGAAAATGGCGCTGCCACGTGCTGGGACGAACGAGCTGGGGGGGAGTGCAACGGCTGTCAGGCCCGCGGTCGGGGCGGGCGAGAAAATAATTCGGGAGACGTGCAAGACGAGACACGAGGTAAAGAAGGTATAAGAAAAATTAAAAGAAAGCCAGGAGGAGACAGAGGAGGGATTGAAGGTCGAAACGGTGGAGTGTGAGAAAAGACTTCAAGACATGACGAAGAGAGTTGATAAGCTGGGACTGGAGGGAAAAACGGAGACAGAGGAACTGGGAAGACGGGTAGAAAACCACAAGCGCAAGCCGGAAGAACAGTTCGAAGCCAAAGCAAGGTCGGAGGGTGCGGAGATGAGAAAAGAATTGGAAAAGAAAGTTTCTGAGTTACAGAAACACCAAAACAAAGAGAGGGAACTACAAAACGAACTGAGAGTGTTAAAAGAGGAAAGGAAGAGAACGGAAAATGAAACTTTAAGAAACCACACTGTACAGATCGAACAGCTGGAAGCGAAGGCCAGACTAAAGAATGAGGAACAAGAAAGAGTAATGAGGGAAGAACGAATGAGACAGGAGAAAGAAATCAGTCAGTTGAAAGAAATGACGAGATTGCAGAAGGAGGAACAAGAGAGACAGTGGAATAGAAAACTGAAAGAGTATGAATTTGAAACTGAACGACAAAAGAAAAAAATAGGTTTGAATACGAGGAGAAAGTAAAAGAGCAAGGAATGAAGCAGGAAGGAGAAATCAGGAGATTGAAGGACACAACGAGATTGGAGAGGGAAGAACGAGAGGAACAATGGAATAGAAAACAAAAAGAACATGAATCTGAGGTTGACCAATTGAAAGAAAGGCTGGAGTACGAGGAGATAGACAAAGAACAGCGAATGAAACACAAAAAGGAGATTAACCAAATGAAGAAAACCATGAAACTGGATAAGGAAAGACAGGAGAGGAAACTAGGAAGAGTAATGAGACAGCAGCGAATGAAACACAAAATGGAGATGAACCAAATCAAGAAAACCATGAAACTGGAGAAGGAAGGACAGGAGAGGGAACGAGGAAGAGTAATGAGACAGCAGCAAATGAAACACAAAAAGGAGATTAACCAAATTAAGCAAACAACGAAACTGGAGAAGGAAGGACAGGAGAGGAAACAAGGAAGAGTAATGAGACAGCAGCAAATGAAACACAAAAGGGAGATTAACCAAATGAAGCAAACAACGAAACTGGAGAAGGAAGGACAGGAGAGGAAACAAGGAAGAGTAATGAGACAACAGCAAATGAAACACAAAAAGGAGATTAACCAAATGAAGAAAACCATGAAACTGGATAAGGAAAGACAGGAGAGGAAACTAGGAAGAGTAATGAGACAGCAGCGAATGAAACACAAAATGGAGATGAACCAAATCAAGAAAACCATGAAACTGGAGAAGGAAGGACAGGAGAGGGAACGAGGAAGAGTAATGAGACAGCAGCAAATGAAACACAAAAAGGAGATTAACCAAATTAAGCAAACAACGAAACTGGAGAAGGAAGGACAGGAGAGGAAACAAGGAAGAGTAATGAGACAGCAGCAAATGAAACACAAAAGGGAGATTAACCAAATGAAGCAAACAACGAAACTGGAGAAGGAAGGACAGGAGAGGAAACAAGGAAGAGTAATGAGACAACAGCAAATGAAACACAAATAGGAGATTAACCAAATGAAGAAAACCATGAAACTGGATAAGGAAAGACAGGAGAGGAAACTAGGAAGAGTAATGAGACAGCAGCGAATGAAACACAAAATGGAGATGAACCAAATCAAGAAAACCATGAAACTGGAGAAGGAAGGACAGGAGAGGGAACGAGGAAGAGTAATGAGACAGCAGCAAATGAAACACAAAAAGGAGATTAACCAAATTAAGCAAACAACGAAACTGGAGAAGGAAGGACAGGAGAGGAAACAAGGAAGAGTAATGAGACAACAGCAAAGGAAACACAAAAAGGAGATTAACCAAATGAAGAAAACCATGAAACTGGATAAGGAAAGACAGGAGAGAAAACAAGGAAGAGTAATGAGACAGCAGCAAATGAAACACAAAAGGGAGATTAACCAAATGAAGCAAACAACGAAACTGGAGAAGGAAGGACAGGAGAGGAAACAAGGAAGAGTAATGAGACAGCAGCGAATGAAACACAAAAAGGAGATGAACCAAATGAAGCAAACCATGAAACTGGAGAAGGAAGGACAGGAGAGGAAACGAGGAAGAGTAGTGAGAGAACAGCGAATGAAACACAGGAAGGAAATGAGCCAATTGAAAGAAACTATGAGATTGGAAAACAAAGAGCAGGAGGAACAGTGGGAGAGAAAACAACAACTATATGAGTGTGAAATTGAACAACTAAAATGGAGAGCGAGATTGGAGTCAACGGAGATTGAGGAGCTACGGAGGGAGAACGAACAGCTAATGGGGCTCAGAGAGAAAGAACGACTCAGATGGGAAGGAAAAAGGAACCAGGAAGAGACAGAAAAAAGGAACCAGGAGAGAAAATGTATAGAGACACGGGAGACAGAAAAAATAGAGGGAAGACTGCACGATGAAGACGGGGTAAGTGACGCACACACACACACGGAGGTAGTGGAGGATAATGAGGGTGAGCTGGTGGACTGGGTAGAGACCCAGTGCGAGCTGCTGGATGGCCTCCTCCAGGAACGAGGGGAGGGAGTCTGCCCCCTTGAGGCGGATCACGACCAGGTGAGTTCGGTCGTGCTTCGCGAGGTTGAGGGGACGAGTGCTGTGGACAGGTGCACGGAGAGCTTGGGGGGTATAGAGGCCCCGGAGACCCTTGTGGGGACACAAATCCCCAGTGTGGTTGTCCCTGTGTGTGTGGTGCAAGGTGTGAGTGCGTCCCCGTGTGTGGAAGCGACCCCGTGTGTGAGTGGTGTGGTGGCGATGGTGCCGGAGTACGTGCTTCCCAGCACGCCGTGTGTGGATGAGGCACCGTGTGTGGAAGAGGCCGTGTGTGGATGAGGCACCGTGTGTGGAAGAGGCCGTGTGTGTGGATGAAACGGCCAGTATGGATGAAACACCGCGGTTGAGTGCCCCCGCGTGTGTAAGTGAGGCACCGCGGGTGAGTGCCCCCGCGTGTGTGGGTGAGGCACCGTGTGTGAGTGAGGCACGGTGTGTGGATGAGGAACCGCGAGTGAATGGAGCACCACGTGTGAGTGGTATGGGTTATGCAAGGGAGACCGTGTGTGTGAGAGAGCGGTATGTGAGGGAGATGTCGGTTGGCATGCGGGAGCACGCAGCGCGTCTCCCGGTGTGAATGTAATGGAATGGAGTGTGAGCGTCGTAACACGCGGGAGTGCGTGTGTGGAATGGCGACGACGACGACAGAGGAAAGAAAGCCGAGTAGCGGCTGTAGCTGTTTCGGGGACCGTGCCGGGTTCACCCAGCAGTGAGCACGAGGTCCGTGCTGTGCAACGCACGAGGCCCCCACGTGCTCGCTTGCGAGAGTGAAGTCCCGGTCCGGAAACGCACGCGGTGGATTTGCCGATCCCGCGGACGGACAAAGTTTAGGCAGGATTATGGATTTGGACCGGACGGGTTCTCCACGCGATCGTGTGTGTGAAGCTCCAACGGGCAAAGCACATGTGTTCGCGTGGGGAACCCCTCGAGACGTGGGGCTTGTGTTTTTTTTTATGCGCACGGTGACGTCATGGCTGCACATGGGGTTGGAATCCGGCAGGAGGGGTATCCCTGCCGGATAGTACCGTCCAAGGAGGGACGAGGAACACGTGCAGCTGCATGACGTCACGGGCAGGTGTAAAGTGCGCGAGTTGCCGCGCTGGTGCTGTGCATGAAAAAAAAAAAAAAAAAAAAAAACAAGCCTCACTTTCGGGTGCACAGGATTCCTGGGCAAGGGGTGGAAGACCCCCTTGGCCAGGCCACAGGATGGAAACTAGTTAGGGGGAAGGGTTAGCTTAGTTAGACCGACTCCATGGGGCAGGGGTAAGTCCTCATGGAGTCCGTGGAATGGATTAGTTAGAGGGATGATAGCCAGATTTAGGTTGGGAAATTGATTAATGAGATTATTTGGAGACAGTGACAGACTTGTGAGTGTGTAGAGGGGACGTAGTTTAGCTACGTAGTGTTAAAAGGAACGTGCTGTAGTTTAAGGGACGACGTGGGAGCACGAGTTAGTTAGGGGAAGTAGTTAGAAGGATGGCAGAGTTCAGCGGTGTGTGTGTTGAAGAGTTGTGAGGTGAGTACATGATGAGTGAGTGAGGCCAGTGGGTCTGTGTGAGTGGAGCGAATGGGGACTGCATGGTGCGATGAGTGATTGGGGGGAGGAGTGACTCCCGCCCAAGGGACCCCGGGGTCAGTATAAAGTGAGTTAGGGGGTTAGTCAAATTTACAAAATGGAGGTCGTTTTGTTGTTGGTGGGAGTGTCGGCTCGAAACCCATTTGGAGGGGTGCAGGAGCCCTGTTGACAGGCTGGGAGCGTGGTGGCGAAAGGTGAGTATCGCTGAGTGGGTACCCCGGGCACCAGGCTAGTCGGCCGTGGTAGGCCAAGGGCCCATGGGGGGCCGGGATAGCGTAGTGGGCACGGGTGCGCCTGCTTGGTGCGGGGGCCCCATAAGGCGCGTGGGCAGTGTTGTGGGCACGGGTGACCCTCGGAAAGGGGCCTGGGAAGCCAGCCTGCCACGTGTGCGTTTCAGGGGAGGTGCCATGGGGGGCACTCCCCGGGGTTTAGGGAGCTGGTAGGCTCGGAGGCAGTGTAGTGCCCGGGGCTGCCATAGCTGGGGAAGTGGCAGAGGGTCGTGCCTGCCAAAGGGAGCCACGTGTCCCAGCCATGAGACCGTGTGAGGGCACGGAGAGAAAATTGGGGGGCGAGGCCCGAAATTGTGAGGACACCCACACAGGCGACGGGAATCTGGGTTGTTAGAACCAATAGTTTAAGCGAGAGGTGCTTG
>NC_140963.1:130807042-130839542 GCF_056783735.1 Eptatretus burgeri | reverse complement strand
TGAATTTTTCATGTCTTTTCAAATCAAATTTGTTTTGATCTGTTTTTCTGAAGTATCAAGTACTTATTTCATGCAATAAAATGCAAATTAATTATTTAAAAATCATACAATGTGATTTTCAGGATTTTTGTTTTAGATACCATAATAATGGCAGAAGTACGACAAGCTTTTGAAGAAAGAAAATTTATCATAAAGTGCTACTGGAAGCACGAAAACATCATGGAAGTGCAAAGACATTTTAGAAGACATTTTCACAAAATTCCACCAACGCAACGCACCATTGATCGCATCCGAGATAAGTTTGAAACAGATGGAACTATGCATGACGTCCATAAGGAGCGTTCAGGAAGACCATGGTCATCAACCACCCCCATAAAGGAAAATCAATTGCTGGAAACCCTCCACCGATCCCCACGGAAATCTGTACGACAAATGGCTCATGAGAGAGGAATCCCATAATCAAGTGCCCATCGCATTTTGAAGCGAATTAATTGGAAAAGTTGCATTCCAAAATGAATCCACGCTCTAAATGAAGACGATCCTGACTGGAGAGCTGAATTTTGTGAGTGGTACCTGGGCAAATGCGAAGAAGATGCAGCATTTCCATCCAAAATTGTTTGGAGCGATGAGGCCAGCTTCAAGTTAAATGGCTCAATTAACCAACACAATTGCATGTACTGGGCTCCTGAAAATCCGCATGTTACTATGGAACACCATTTAAACTTACCAGGGATTACTGTGTGGTGTGGGATATCAACATTGGGCATCCTAGGGCATTTCTTTTTTGACCAAACTGTCACTGGGGATGTTTACTTCAACTTGCTGCAGGAATCCGTCGGTCCAGGTGTCGAAGAGATATTTGGTGAGGAAGAGATTTACTTTCAGCAATATGGAGCACCTCCTCACTACCACCGTGATGTAAGGGCCTATCTCGAAGCAACTTTTCCGAACAGATGGATTGGGCGAAGAGGTTGTGTTGAATTCCCTGCGCGTTCCCCAGACCTCACTCCAATGGACTTCTTTTTATGGGGATATCTCAAAGATAAGGTTTACAGCTCAAAACCAGCAACAGTCGATGAGCTGAAAAAGGAAATTGAAAGTTAATGTCTTGCAGTTTCAAATGAAATGATTCGTAACGCTGTTGAATCCATTGGTCCGCGTTATCGGCTGTGTTTGGAACGTGATGGTCATCAGTTTGAACATTTGTAAACATGCATTTATCCATTTAACCATTAATCTTGTTTCTAAATCAATAAACAATGCATTTATTATCATTTAATGAGTGTACATTTTTTTGGGGACATCTTGTGCGTGTGTGTGTGTGTGTGTGTGTGTGTGTGTGTGTGTGTGTGTGTGTGTGTGTGTGTGTGTGTGTGTGTGTGTGTGTGTGTGTGTGTGTGTGTGTGTGTGTGTGTGTGTGTGTGTGTGTGTGTATATATATATATATATATATATATATATATATATATATATATATATATATATATATATATATACACATATACACTGATGAGCCAAAACATTATGACAATCTGCCTAATATGCTGTTGGTCCTCCGTGTGCAGCCAAAACAGCGCCGACTCGCCGAGGCATGGACTCCACAAGACCCCTGAAGGTGTCCTGTGGTATCTGGCACCAAAACATTAGCAGCAGATCCTTCAAATCCTGTAAATTGTGAGGTGGAGCCGACGTGGATTGGACTTACCAGTCCAGAACATCCCACAGATGCTCAATCAGATTGAGATATGGAGAATTTGGAGGCCAGGGCAATACCGTGAATACTTCATCATGTTCCTCAAACCATTCCCGAACAATGTGTGCAGTGTGGCAGGGCGCATTGTCCTGCTGAAAAGGCCATTGCCATCAGGGAATACCATTGGCATGAAGGGGTGTACCTGGTCCGCAACGATGTTTAGGTCGGTGATACATGTCATACATGACGTCCACATGAATGGCCGGACCCAGGTTTTCCCAGCAGAACATTGCCCAGAGCATCACACTCCCTCCACCGGCTTGTCGTCTTCCCACAGTGCATCTTGGTGCCATCACTCCCCCCAGGAAAACGGCGCACACATACATGGCCATCCATGTGATGTAAAAGAAAACGGGACGCACCGGACCAGGCGACCTTCTTCCACTGCTGCAAGTTCCAGTTCTGATGCTTGCATGCCCATTTTAGGTGCTTTCGACGGTGGACAGGGGTCATGGGCACTCTGACCTGTCTGCGGCTACGCAGCCCCATACGCAGCAGGGTGCGATACACTGTGGATTGACACATTCTTCCTGTGACCACCATTACAATTTTCTGTGACTTGTGCCACAGTAGACCTTCTGTCGGTTCGGACCAGACGGGATAGCCTTCGTTGCCCTCGCGCATCGATGAGCCTTGGGCGCCCAACACCCTGTCGCCAGTTTGTGGTTTGTCCCTCCTCGGACCACTGTTGGTAGGTACTCACCACTGCTGACCGGAAGCACCCAACAAGCCTTACCGTTTCAGAGATGCTCTGACCCAGTTGTCTGGCCATAACAATTTGGCCCTTGTCAAAGTTGCTCAGGTCTTTACTCCTGCCCATTTCTCCTGCTTCCAACACATCAACTTCAAGAACTGACTGTTCACTTGCTGCCGAATATATCCCACCCCTTGACAGGTGCCATTGTAACAAGATAATCAATGTTATTCACTTCACCTGTCAGTGGTCATAATGTTTTGGCTCATCAGTGTGTATATGTACACATATTTATGTATATGTACATATATATACATAGATGTATGCATGTTTTTTGTAAAGCAGAAGGCGCTTCCAACCAAAAGTAAAAACTCGACCGACTCCGCTAATTTGATCAAAAAAGGGAGACCGGGTCTGCTCTCGCTTTTTTGCTCAAACTAGCATATACATATATATATATATATATATTTATGTGTATGTGTGTGCATGCATATATATATATATATATATATATATATATATATATATATATATATATATATATATATATATACACACAACCAGTCAAAAGTTTTAAAACAGCCCCATTTTTCCAGGTTTTACTGAAATTTAAGCAGTTCAAATCCAGTGAATAACCTGAAATGGTACAAAGCTAAGTGGTAAACTGCCAGAGGTTAAAAAAACAAGTTTAGGTTCCCAAAAACTGAAAAATAATGTAAATTTCAGAGTTGTTAAAAAGGCCCTTTTCAGGGAACAAGTAATGGGTCAGCAACTGCAGCTGTTCTGCAGCAATGGAAGTAAAGTAAGCCTTGAAAGTTGATGCAAACAATTCCTTCAGGTGTCCCAACTTTTGTTGATTAGTTACAATCCCTCTGTCTGTATAAAAGCAGTGTTGGAACAGACTGTGTTGCGACACCCTCTGAAGCATTATTTGGACAATATTGCACTGCAGGAAGTAGTATATTCCTATTATAATGGTGAGAAAAAGACAATGAACAAAGGAAGACAGACAGACCAATTTAATCCTTCAAAGTGTAGGTCTTTCCTTCAGAAAAATTGCAAAGAAAGCCAAGGTGTCAGTGAGTACAGTTTCCTGCATCATCAAAAGGCACTTGGAAATTGGAGGAAACTGACAGGAAGAGGTCTGGCAGACCCAAAGCCGCAACACAATCAGAAGTCAATTTTCTGAGAGTCAACAGCTTGCGTGATGGGCGGCTCACAGGACAGCAGCTTCAAGCACAGCTTAACACTGGTCGAAGTAAGGAAGTCTCAGTTTCAACTATGAAGAGAAGACTTTGAGCTGCAGGTTTGATAGGTTGAGTGGCAATAAGAAAGCCATTGCTAAGATGGCAAAATAAGAAAAAGAGGCTTGCCTGGGCCATGAATCACCGCCAGTGGACTACTGAAAACCGGAAGAGGATCTTATGGACCGATGAATCAAAATTTGAAATCTTCGGTTCATCATGCAGGGTTTTTGTACGCCGTCGAGTAGGTGAAAGGATGGTTCCTCAGTGTGTGACACCAACTGTCAAACATGGAGGAGGAAGAGTGATGATCTGGGGCTCTTTTGCTGGATCCAGAATCGGCGACTTGCACAGAGTGACTGGCACCCAGAACCAAAAGGGCTACCACAGCATTTTGCAGCGCCATGCAATACCTATGGTCTATGCCTAGTTGGTCAGGGGTTTATCCTACAGCAAGATAACGACCCAAAACATACCTCCAGGCTATGTCAGAACTACCTTAGAAGAGAAGAACAAGATGGTCGGCTTCAAATCTTGGAATGGCCAGCACAGTCTCCAGACTTAAACCCCATCGAGCTGGTTTGGGATGAACTGGACAGAAGGGTGAAAAGTAAAGCAACCTGCAGGTGCAACACATTTGTGGGAAATTCTGCAACAGTGTTGGGAAGAACTTTCTGAACAATATTTGATTTCCATTGTAGAAAGAATGTCACGCGTATGTTCGGCTGTTATATCTGCAAAAGGTGGCAACTTTGATGAGTCAAAAATTTCGATTAAATTTCGTTCAACAAAACGAATGCATGATTTCTTTTTTATCTGCAATTGTTTATTTGTTCTATGCTTTAATTTCAGAGTACATTGAAACATGAAACTGCTTAAATTTCAGTCAAAGCTGGAAAAATGGGGTGTTCTAAAACTTTTGACTGGTAGTGCATATATACATATATTTGTGTGTGTGTGTGCATATATACATATATATATATATATATATATATATATATATATATATATATATGTGCACATACATATATTTTGCACTATCAAAATTGCAGGTTTGTGAGTTTAATCGACCAAGGTTCACTCCATACCATTACTTCAACTCTTCCACAAGCAACGTGTGCACGCATACTCACTCACACTTGTACAATCATTGCTCCAGTTTACGTTCTTCAAAGCATGCTCATTGAACACAGTACATATGTGAATCTAAAACAAACACCTTCGTAATAGATTCACACAAGAAGAGACATTTCATGTTGGGATAGTACTGAGTGCGTCGTGGCATAATTCTGAAAGTGAAAACAAACTCTGTCTGAATGTGTCAAATATCGCTAAAATTTGGGAGAACAAGCTGCTCACTTTTCAAATCCAAGTCTCTGCAGCTCCATTACAACGCTTTTTGATGATTTTGAGTATCAATAACTCATTTGCATGCAACAATTCCAGCTGTGAAGATGAATTTGGAAAATAAGCTTTAAAAAGGCCACAAAGCTAATAAGTCCTGAGTGGTGTCCAGCAAGCCAGCACGGGCCTATTCATGTCAATGCCACATTCATCAAATGCTGTCAGGCATATTGTTCGCCTGCCAGACCAATATAAAATGTCTTTTCAAAGGCCTGTACAAAATGTCAATGAGCAAAACATTTATACAAGGCATTATTCAATTGTTAATTCAGTACAAACTAGAAGGACACTCAGTAGAGCGCACACTTCTGCCACGTAATGCCTGATCCACGAGAACATATCGGGTCCGATACATTTTTGAAATATTGTGCAAGATATCATTTTTTTCACTTTCTCTCAATGGTGAAGAATCACTCAAGAATTAAATAATTCTCGTATCCAGATCCGGATTTGGATCTTCACCAAAATCAAATGAATTTGTCATGGTCACACAACTAAGCTGTCCAAGTTTCATCTAAATCCATCCATAACTTTTTGAGATATTGTGCTTTATATCTTAGTTTAGCCCCATCTCTGAATGGTGAAGAATCACTTTTAAAAAAAATGATCAGATCCGGATCTGGATTCGGATCTTCACCAAAATTGAATAATTCTTCCTTGTCACACACCCACCATATCCACCAAGTTTCATCCAAATCCGTCCAAAACTTTTTGAGATATCCTGCACATAAATAGACAGACAGACAGACAAACAAACAAACAAACAGACAGACAGAGTCTGAATTTGAACATAAAACATTTTTAAAAAGGGTGAAAACATAACCTCCTTCACCTTTGGTGGCAGAGGTAAAGATGCAACATATGGCTTCACAATAGTGTGATCACATGTCCTAATTCCACCAATTTCCCATGCAGTTTTTTTTAAACGAGAGTAACAGTTAGTGGAATGCATACCTTCACCAAGTTGAACAGTTTACATTTTGTATCATACTGATAGGCCAGATCTGCATCTGGACCATAACCAAAATTTGATCGGCTTGTTCTCGTCACCCACCCAACTCACCCACCAAGTTTCATTTGAATCCGTCCACAACTTTTTGAGAAATTATGCTGTATATTATTTTGGGCCGATATCTCAATGGTGAATAAATCACTTTTAAAATTCCACTCTCTGGATCTTGATCTTTAACAAAATCGAATCAATTTGTCCTGAACAAACATCCAACCTGTCCACCAGGTTTCATCTGAATCCGTTAATAACTTTTTGAGATATTCTGCTCACAGACAAACAAACAAGATACACATCGTTATTTGCACAAAACTTGCAAAATCCACCCCCAACCCCAATTAAAAACAAGAAAAAGAGTAATCAGAGATTGCAGACCCTCGCCAGGACTTGTTTTGTGTGGTGTTTGTGTACTGGTGTGTTACGTAATTAATAAGAGACAATTAGAACTGCCACTTTGTAACTGCTGGCAGTGATGAACGGGTACCAAGACATCCTGCCTTGATGCAACACCGCTTTTATCAGACACCAGACCCTGACCCACGACGTTTTTTTATTATTCATTTGAATTCAGAATGGGATAAAAAAGAATTAAATTCAAATCAAATCGAATGGAAGACCAAATAGATACAGTCCTGCAATGGAGTCATCAGAAGGAACCTGGATAGGATTCACATTTCAGCTGCTACTCCTCTACCCTCAAACATATCCAGGAACAGCCAAGTGAGCCTTAGTACAAAAAAAAAGAACCCAGATCAAAAATTAAATAATTCTGGCTGCCAGACCATGCATCCGATAAAGTTGAAATTTAAAACCAATATTCCACATCACTACGTATCATAATTGTGAAGTTTCACGTCGATTGATTAATTGGTTCCAGAGAAAACATTATTTAATATATTTTCTTAAATCCAATATGGCTATCAAACCATGTGACCTATCACTCATTCCTCAACAAACGTGAACACACATGCTTTGGGGAACATTTGTGTGAAGTTTCCCCTCGATCTGTCCAGCTGTTCTGGAGAAGAAGATTTTTATATGTTTCAGGGTAAATCCAATATGGCTGTCAAAGCCAAATGACTAATGACATCATATGTGTGAAAATTTTGTTTCTTATGGATAGGCGGTCATATGTGCAAAGTTTCGCCTCGATCTGTTCAGCTATTTCAGAGATTTTTAAACTTAAAAAAAGACATATATATATATATATATATATATATATATATATATATATATATATATATATATATATATATATATATATATATACATGGCTGCTGCATCACGTGACCAATGACGTCATCAAAATACCAACTTGATGTAATACCATTATTTATGAAAGGATCCAGAGAAGAATTGGGAAACTATAGACCTGTTTGGTTGACTTCATTTGTGGGGAAGGTGTTGGAGACATTAATTAAGGACCAGATGAGGAACCATTTAAACAATACAAACTAATTCAAGGAAGTCAGCATGGGTTTACCAAAGGTAGTTCCTGTCGAACAAATCTTTTAGAGTTCTATGAAGCAGTGTCTGATTGGGTGGATGAGGGAATGGCAGTGGACATTGTATATCTAGACTTAAGAAGGCATTTGATAAGGTACATCGGAGGTTGTTAGCCAAAGTGAGGGCTTGTGGAGTGGCTGGTCAGGTAGTCAATTGGATTGTATACTGGCTTAGTGGCTGGAAGCAAAGAGTGGCTGTGAGTGGGGGGCTGTCTTGCTGGGAGGATGTAAGTAGCGGGATACCTCAGGGATCAGTACTCAGACCATTACTATTTATTATTTACATCAACGATTTCGATAGTGGTGTGAAGAGTAAGCTTTCCAAATTTGCAGATGACAGAAAGCTTGGAGGCAAGGTGGATAGCAGAGGGGGTGGTGATCAGATACAGGAAAGTATTGATACTTGCATAGATTGGGCAAAATATTGGCTGACGCAATTAAACCTGAGCAAGTGTAAAGTGTTGGGGATGGGGAAGAACAATGAAAATAGAGATCACATGATGCAAGGGGTAATTTTGGAGCGTGTCACACAGGAGAAGGATCTGAGGGTGGTAATAGATATGGGAGGTAAGCAGGCAGCACAGTGCCAGGCAGCTATTGGTAAAGCAAATAGGGTTTTAGGTTATATTCAGAGGGGGATCATTTACAAATCAAAAGAGGTAGTGTTATCATTGAACAGGAATTTAGTGAGGACCACATCTAGAATATTGTGTGCAGTTTTGGTCACCACGGTTCCGGAAGGACATAGATGCCATAGAGAGGGTTCAGCATTGGGCTACTCGATTGATTCCGGGCCTAGCTAGACTCAGCTATGAGGAGCGGCTGAAAGAGACAGGGCTTTCTACACTAAAAAGGAGGCGGTTACGAGGAGATAGGATAGAGATGTTTCAGATAATGAAAGGTATAGATATAAAGGCGCTGCACCGGCGCATGCTCCCATACCTGACCTGATGAATAATTCATCTCCCACTTATTTTATCTAACAGAGTAGACAGTGATAGGACCAGGGGCCATCACCTGAAAGTAAAGAAGAGGAGAGTTAAGATGGTAGTAAGGCAGGGGACTTTAACTCAGAGAGTAGTTAATGCATGAAATGGTCTCCCTGGTAAGATAGTGGCAGCAGAAACAGTTGATAAGTTTAAATTGCAATTCGATAGGTACCTGGAAATTGTGGAGATAGAGGGGTATGGGGATGTTGACAGGACTTTGGGATAGTTTGAGCATTGGTGGGTGATTGTGTGCATGTGAACAGAGTGCTGTTGGTGGGGGTCTTGTCAAGGGGGGTTGTGTGGTTGATGTGTGTTTTTAACCAAGCCCATGCCCCCTTCCCTGAGAGGAAGAAGTAAAATAAATAAATAAATATATATATATATATATATATATATATAAAAAAATATACATGCACAAAAACTACAAAAATTTAAAATACATAGATTAAAAATAAATAAATAAATAATTGCATTTTCTTCTTTGGATCCTGTGTTGATAACTTAGTGTGGTGTTCATGCAGGCAAGATGGGCTTAATGGCCTTCACCTGTGTCTGATTTCCTTGTCCAAAATTTATTTTTGTGGACCATTTTAACCCGAGAAGACCCTCAAAATTTTTATACTGATCAGATGTTGCATTCCACTTATGCAATGATGTCATAACAAAGGCACCTATATATGACCGTTTTTACAGCCATTTTTCCCTGCTGTGCAGGGGTTTGGCTTTTTCTTGAGGCAATGTTTTATGGCCGGATGCCCTTCCTGACGCCAACCCTGGTCGCCTCTTACGACACACAGGGATATGGTACACCTATTCTAACCGGGGCATACACCGGGACCAGTACACTGGCACTCATTTCGCCGACCTCGGAAGGATGACAGGCTGAGTCAACCCCCTGGTGTTAATTCAGCAGCCAACGGGACTTGAACTCAGGACACTGGGATCCCAAGCCGCCACCCTAACCACTAAGCCAACACCAGGCTAACAAAGGCACCTATGACGTCATAAAAAACCACACTTACTCCCCATGATTAGTACTTGCTATGTGCCAAGTTTAAATTTTTTCCTTAGTGCGGTTTCAGAGATACAGAGGTCCAAAGTTTTTTCCGTGTTTCCAATATGGCTGCCACACCACATGAACTATGACGTGATAATTATCATTGAAACATTCTACATGAGTAGTCACACTTTTGGTGACAATTTCGTCTCAATCTGACAAGTGGTTGTGGAGAAAAAGTTCTGTGCAGACAAACAAACAAACAAGCAGTCATAGACTGGTACTTACGAAATCGTCAACTTGACCTCTGACTTTGTCTCATAAAAGCTGTCTCTGGAGAAGGTTGCGACGCAAACCACAAGTTTCTACCATGATTCTGTACCAAACCATCAAAAATTGAATTTTTGACCCCACTGTGACCTTGACCTTTGACCGATTTTGACCAAAATCTAATCAGCACTAGCCATCACCCTCCTGAATCACGTGATGTAATTTGAGATTGGTAGCTTCTTCCGTTCTCGAGTTATCTGTACCAAACCATCAAAAATCAAATATTTGACCTCACTGTGACCTTGACCTTTGACCGATTTTGAGCAAAATCTAATCAGCACTAGCCATCACCCTCCTGAATCACGTGGTGTAATTTGACATTGGTAGCTTCTTCCATTCTCGAGTTATCGTGCCTACAAACAAACAAACAAACAAACAGAAACGGAAGTCATCAATATACTTGCGAAATCTTTAGATTTTGTAAGTGACAAACAAACACACAAACAAACAAACAGAAACGGAAGTCATCAATATACTTACGAAATCTTTCGATTTTGTAAGTCACAAGAAAACAAACAAATGGAGTGAAAACTGAGTACTCCTTCCTTCAGTGCCCAGCAATGGCGTCATGCATCACCTGGATATGGAATTGGGAAGGAGCGGCGTACAACAAACAAACAAACGGACCCAAATGCAATACTCTCTCCTTTGGCGAGGGTAAGTAGATGCCGTAGATACATTAAATTGTCCATTTCATTAAGATTAAAATTGACGATCTTAATCAAAACTCAGGTCAATCAGATGAAAAATTATTATTTTTCAGATGAAAATTGATTTTAAAAAGTTGACCTTGAGTTAATCTTTGACCTCTTACCTTAAAAATAGTTGCTTTCGCCAATTCAGTGATGCACTACGCAATTGCTGTTTAATGTTCAAGTTAATAGGATGAAAACTGACAATTCATCAGATGAAAAATGATTTTAGAACTTTGACCTTGAATTGACCTTTTGACCTCAAAAATTACCTTTTTTTAACCTTTTGACCTCCTGTTCAACTTTCAAGTCCATCGAATGAAAAATGGCAATTAAAAAAAATTTGACCTCAAGATGACCTTTGACCTCAAAATAAATAGGCTTCTCTCGTTGTTTATCTCCATTTGTGGGTTTCAGGAGGTGGGAGCTCAAAATCTCCACCTCCTTTTTGGTAAAGGATCATGATTCACAAACCAAACTGTGAAGTTTCGTTCTCATAGCTTTGCTCCAAGGGCTCTTTTCAGAACCTTCAGTGAACCTATGACGGCCTCCACTTGTGGCTCGTTTGTTGCGATATCCCCCGGAATGATTTTTAAATACTCAGTAAGGGGTATCTTTATCATTCTTGTAGCTTCAACTATCACTGGTACAATTTCATATTTTTCAATTTCCAAGTACTCTTGAATGCATTTTTCAGATCCTGGTATTTGGTAATTTCTGCAGCATTTAGTCGAAAGTCATTGGGAACTGAAACCTTGTTCAACAATGCTGATTTTTCCTTTTTGTCTTTGAGCACGATGTCCGGACACAGTGCATTGTTTGCATTGTCTACACTTGACGACATCATCTTGTCATGCGTGAGCATTACTTGTTCATTTTCAAGGATTGGATTTGGTTTGTGTTTCCATGATTATTCTAGGACCGGGATGTTGAAATGTTTACAGATGTGCCAGTGGATTACTCTGCAGACGTTGTCATGTCTTTCTGTTTACAGCTGTTCCGACATTAGTTTTTTTTTTACATCCCAACGTTCTGTTTCTTCCCCACAAAATCTGCATTTGTCCGATTGACTCGTTCCCACCATTATATTAAAAGCATCAGAATAATCTCCTTGGTCTTGGGCATTGATGATGACTTGTTCTCCATCCAAACTAATTTGACTTCTTCTTAGCCATTCCAATGAACCTTCTATGTCGATCCCTATCCTGTGAAGCTCTTTTATTTAAATCTTCCTGCTCCTTCATCATTCTCCCATTTGTTAGAGTATATGTGCTGATATTTCTTTTTGTAGTTTTTTTTTTTCTTTGCAATCATTGGGGCTGCGTTTGTTTCTGTTTTGTTTTCCTGTGTAGTATCAATCCTTTGCACTTGTTTATGGAAGCTTGTTGTGAAATGGATTAAGGATCCCTTTTCTGTTTGTCGTTTTCTTGCTCGTCTACAAATCTCATCCGATAGTCTGTTGAGCTTTTCACATACTCCGCTCGTCCCGACACATTGTTCTGCGCACTTGGTTCAGCTCCATCAGACTGCCTCCTCCTCCTCCTCATCTCGATAAGTACAACCTCGGCACACATTGGTTTTTGTCGAATATCTTGTGAATAGTTAGAAGTTTCCTTGTTTTGGTGTCTACATTGTTGATCTCCAATTGTGTCCGGTTTATAATTGCACAGCTATGTTGGAAAACCAGCACTGCAAATCGGTTTATAGCGTTGGTTTTGTTTCTTGAAGAGAGGGATGACTTCAGAATTAGTTGAATTCTGTGTAAGTACTCTTTGCTGATTATTGTATGCATTTTCTTGTGTTGTACCTGGGGGCCTTCTTCTATTCCAAGGTATTTGTCGGATACTTCGTTTTGTAGTTCCTGTATTGTACTTTGATTGATTGAGATGTTGTCTGTTCTTTTTGTTTTTCGTGGTACAAATGTGCACTTGGCACATTTGTCAAGACCAAACTCCATTCGGATATCCTCTGAGTACCGCTTTACTAGTTTCACTTGATCTGCCAATTTCTTATAATTTGGAGTGAAGAGTTTTAGATCATCCATGTACAGTAAGTATGTCACCTTTCTTGTTTCTTTGGTCATTTTCTGTTGCATGTCAGACTGTATTCATGTCGTTGTTCGTTGATCAAGTTACTCCCTGGGTCCAGAGCCAGACAAAACAGGAGGGGGAAAAGACCGTCACCTTGTAAGATACCACGTCGTATCTTTTCTCCTGGGATTTAAATCTTTCCTTCAATATAAAGTATATCAGAGTTGTGTTATAGAGCGTCGTTGCTTTGTCAATCAGTGTGACTATCTGAGGGTCAATTTTGTGTACTTGTATGCATTTTATAATCCATGAATGTGGGACACTACATTTTTGTATTTACAAGCCAGCCATGAAAGGAGATGCATTTTTATAACAACAACCACAACAACAATAAGACAGATGCATGTCCAAGCAGGCAGAGGCCCCGCCTTCCCAGTTTTCGTGCCAGCAAGTCACGCCGGGAGGTGGATGATTGTTGGGCGTGACGTCAGAAGCGAGAAGGTTTTTGGTTTTGTTGGTTCAGTTCGGTGTGCGAGGCACGCGATCAGAGACGACGACGGAACTAGGAGATGACGTTTAAGAACAAGACATTACGGCTGGCTTTCCTTCAACGCATGAAGAACACGGCATTATTCTCGTATTCGTGCTGAGGTGAATTGGCTCATGTGGAGGAGCAAGACGCTGGCCATTGACTCTTGGCTGGTCGTGAGAGACGGACCTTGAAGCCTTGTGTATATCACCGAAGAGACGGCGCCATTCTGAAAAGCCACGGCATCGGCAAGTGCGATTGACAAGGAAGCCTCAGGACGGTTGGTGAGCCCTGGTGTTGAATACCACCTCACAAATTACCTCACGTACGTTTCCCACCCAGAGAGCGGCTCGGCACAATTTTGGGCGTGTCTATCCACACAGGACGAAGCGCATAGATCGCAAAGTTCAATGGAGACCATCTCTGGACAAAGATAAGTGCCAGAATAAAGGGAGGATTTGCTTTTCTTTTGTTCTCTCCTTGTCTGGATTAATGTCTGTGTGTAGCGGCACCTCGACTTGGATCTTAATTTACTTCCTGTTATTATTATTATTACATTTTGAATTACCCTTGTAAATATTTATATTTTCATTAAATCCCCATTTATTTTAAGTTGCTGTGTCCGTGTATTTCTCGTGGGGTTCAAGTGTAAACCCCTTGTGTTTTGCTTCCATCCATCACTCCGCCAGTGCCGCCCTGCCCCTCCCACGCGCGCTATAATCTCTGAGGATCACGTGTCCACCTCCTAAGGAAAACCGCTCGGCGATCCGGGCCTGGTCAGTGTTAACCGCCCATCAACCACAATTGGGTCGGGGGGTTAACTTAACTGGCAGACTCGCGAAAATAGATTAAGCATTAGTGAGGTTATGTTTTGGGGTAGGTTGAGGTGGTTCGGACATGTGGAAAGGATGGGGGTGGGCAGCTGCATGAAGATGTGTAGAAATATGAATATGAATGGAAAGGGAGATGGAGGCAGTTCGAGGAAAACATGGGATGTTTTGCTGAGAGACGATCTTTGAGGCAAAAAGCCTAACAAGAGGGCTAGCAAGGGGTCATGCAGCCTGGAAAGCAGCTATTCGGTGAACCATGGCTTACACATGCAAGCATGGAAACGGCCAGAAAACTGATGATGATGATGGGACCAAAATTGCACATGCAGTCTGTGTAGGGGCAAGGGGAGCTTTCGATGACTATTTGTTTTGTGGCCTTACAAATTAATTTAGAGCCTTTGGAAACGTCACACATTTGCGCGTCTTAAGAAGTCTAATTTCATGCCACACCTGTCTGCAAGTGAATGCCATCAAGCACTTAGGATAATGGAAGCTGGGATGACCCAACATGACATTGCACAGCGTTTCAGACGTCACCGAAACACCATTTCAGTTATATTCCATAGGTTTTAACAACACAATGATGTCAGGGATCATCCACGAGTTCCCACCCCTGCTCAAGCCAGATGGATAAGGTTAACACACTTGAGGAACAGACATCAGACTGCTGTTGACACAGCACAGGCAATACCAAAAACAGACAGATTCATCCATACACAGTCATCAACCGCTTACGGGAGTATGGGCTATGTCATTGATTCAATTTAGGTGAAGATCCAGATCCGGATCCAGCGACTACAATTTTTCAAGTGCTTCTTCACCATTGAGAGATTGGGCTAAAAACGATATAATTGCACAATATCTCAAAAGGTTAGGAATGCATTCCATAAAAAGTTTGTGGACAGGTTTGGTGTGTGACAAGGATTAATTGATTCAATTTTGGTGAAGATCCAAATCCAGATCCAGATGTGGGAATTTATTTTTAATTTTTAAAGTGATTGAGAGATGGGGCCAAAAGCGAAATATAGCATCATATTTAAAAAAAATGATTGGGCCCGATATGTTCTACTGGATCAGACATTGCGTGGCAGAGGTATGTGCTCCACCAAATGCCCTTCTAGTTTCATAATTTTTCTGTTGAAGGTACCACTGGGTGCACATTTACTGGAGTTACTTGAGCCACACAATCCACTTTATCCCCAAGAACCCTCTTTTCATCACTCAGCAAGAAATACTTGGAGCACAAAACAAAGGAGTCTGCTGCCTGGTGGGTTATTTCATTGTGCCTCATGCAGCTATTGTTAGGCACGGTCCCTCCGCTGTAGGAAACAAAACTACACTCTTGCTTGTTTTCATTTTTGCCATAAATATATATATATATACTAATTCTCCGTTATAAATCCCAAATTATTGTTCACTTTCTTCATCGGAGAGCTCTTGCGACATATTTGTTTTAGCACTCAATTAGCAATCCTTGCCACCCCACCCTCACAAGTGACAGTGACTCTCCTGTGCATTTTGCTTGCCAGAACGTCATTAAATACACCCACATTGGTACCACTTTTGGCTATTATGCAGGACCTTATACTTCGCCAACATTATATTCCATTGATCAATTTTAATATAGTTCCCCAGTTATCCAAAGGTTGGTCAATATTTCTTCTCTTCTCCTACCACTCCCCTCCCCTTTCACCTTCCACACCCCCTCCCCCACCAAAAACCATCCACCATATCCAACCACAAAACACATGGCACAAACAAACACAGGTGAGCGAGTCTGTAATTGGTTTCAAAACCCTGAAGACCTATCACATACACAAAATATTTTGGCCTATAGTTTTCAACTGCTCACTCCTGAACCTTTCTCAGCAGTTTATAAGTCTACTTGAGTATCCCACATGACCTTCTAACAATCAGTACATCCAAAGCTCTGGGTCAAGGTTCACCTTCAACTTATACTGAAGGATGATAATCAGCTTCAAGCATCTGGTTCAGAACTGATATTAAAAAAAAACATAAAGGTGCCTCCATTATGAAAGAATATTTCAGTGTGCTCAATTCCATTTGACTGCAGAGGTGGGACAGTCTTATTTACTTTTCAGGGTGTTCAAAATGTTTGCTGACCAAGTTACTCTCGAGTAAAACATTATTTCTCATCTTCATCGAGCTGCTAAAATCTATCAACCCGGTAAATTAGCTAATTAATTCCATCTGATGGATAGTCTGGTCCTTTATACTCGTCATCACTTAGTTTCCCATTGTTTTCATGACCTCCTAGCCTCTCCTCTGTTAAATCTGATGTCACAGAGATGCTATATTTTGTGCCATCAACCCAAATGAAGAATTATAGGGGTTAACTCAAAGCTTATGTTACCTAACCTACAATAAAGAGGCATTAGTACTGCTGACAGCTTCAACTCATATCAATTATATAATCTGTTCTTTTCAATGAATCAAATTAAATGGTATTCCTGCCTCCAGATAGGAATGAGCACAGAAGACATAAATAAATTTACTCAAAATAAATGAATAAAACGGACATGGCTTTGCAAATCTCAATGTGTGTTGTCCACTATATCGTCTCTCAAGGTCGGTTTTCATGATGGGGGAGAGATGGAAGTCATATTCTATGAAATTCAGCAAACAAAAGAAGAAGGATGAGGAAGAGGAAGAGGAAGTAAGGTAGGTGGTGAGAGGAAAAATACTATCATTCATGCAGCTCCCACAGTTCACAGAAATTGTGAAAGATTTTTCACCAGCTGCAAAATTGTATATGGGTTTAATGCTGCAGAATAAGCAAAAATCTAAACATCGAGTTTGCAGCATATAGTCACACATACGATCTGTGAGAAAGGGAGCGAGCGCAGGCGGGCGTGAGAGAGGGAGAAAGCACGGAATGAGAGAGGGAGGGAGGAAGCGAGCACAGGCGGGCATGAGAGAGGGAGAGAGCACGAGCGGGCGTGAGAGAAGGAGAGAGCATGAGCGGGTGTGAGAGAGGGAGGGAGGGAGCGAGCACAGGCGGGCGTGAGAGGGAGGGAGCGAGCGTGGGTGGGCGTGAAAGATGGAGGGAGCAAGCGTGCGTGGGCGTGAAAGATGGAGGGAGCAAGCGTGCGTGGGCGTGAGAGAGGGAGGGAGCGAGCGTGGGTGGGCGTGAGGGAGAGGGAGGGAAGGAACGAGGGCATGCGTGAGAGAGGGAGGGAGCGAGCGAGGGTGGGCAGACGTGAGAGAGGGAGCAAGCGAGCGCAGTCAGGCGTGAGAGAGGGAGTGAGCGAGTGTGGGTGGGCATGAGAGAGGGAGGGGGCGAGCACAAGCAGGAGAGAGAGAGAGAGAGCGAGGGAGCGAGTGTGGGCAGGCACGAGAGAGGGAGGGAATGAGCACAGGCAGGTGAGAGAGGGAGGGAGCGAGCGTGGGTGGGCATGAGAGAGGGATGGAGCGAGCACAGGCAGGCGAGAGAGAGAGAGAGGGAGGGAGTGAGCACAGGCAGGTGAGAGAGGGAGGGAGCGAGCGAGTGTGGGTGGGCATGAGAGAGGGAGGGAGCGAGCGAGGGTGGGCAGATGTGAGAGGGAGGTCGGGAGCGAGGGCGTGCGTGAGAGAGGGAGGGAGCGAGCGAGGGTGGGCAGACGTGAGAGCGGGAGCGACGGCGTGCGTGAGAGAGGGAGGAAGCGAGCGAGGGTGGGCAGACGTGAGAGAGGGAGCGAGCGAGCACAGGCAGGCGAGAGAGGGAGGAAGCGAGTGTGGGCGGGCATGAGAGAGGGAGGGAGTGAGCACAGGCAGGCGAGAGAGAGAGAGGGAGGAAGCGAGTGTGGGCGGGCATGAGAGAGGGAGGGAGCGAATGCAGACAGGCATGAGAGAGGGAGGTAGGGAGCAAGCGAGCGTGGGCAAGCATGAGAGAGGGAGGGAGCGAGCACAGGCAGGCGAGAGAGAGAGGGAGGGAGTGAGCACAGGCAGGTGAGAGAGGGAGGGAGCGAGCGAGTGTGGGTGGGCATGAGAGCGGGAGGGAGCGAGCGGGGGTGGGCAGATGTGAGAGGGAGGTCGGGAGCGAGGGCGTGTGTGAGAGAGGGAGGGAGCGAGCGAGGGTGGGCAGACGTGAGAGCGGGAGCGACGGCGTGCGTGAGAGAGGGAGGAAGCGAGCGAGGGTGAGCAGACGTGAGAGAGGGAGCGAGCGAGCGTGGGTGGGCATGAGAGAGGGAGGGAGCGAGCACAGGCAGGCGAGAGAGAGAGAGGGAGGAAGCGAGTGTGGGAGGGCATGAGAGAGGGAGGGAGCGAGCGGGGGTGGGCAGATGTGAGAGGGAGGTCGGGAGCGAGGGCGTGTGTGAGAGAGGGAGGGAGCGAGCGAGGGTGGGCAGACGTGAGAGCGGGAGCGACGGCGTGCGTGAGAGAGGGAGGAAGCGAGCGAGGGTGAGCAGACGTGAGAGAGGGAGCGAGCGAGCGTGGGTGGGCATGAGAGAGGGAGGGAGCGAGCACAGGCAGGCGAGAGAGAGAGGGAGGGAGGGAGCGAGTGTGGGCAGGCATGAGAGAGGGAGGGAGTGAGCACAGGCAGGCGAGAGAGAGAGAGGGAGGAAGCGAGTGTGGGCGGGCATGAGTGAGGGAGGGAGCGAATGCAGACAGGCATGAGAGAGGGAGGTAGGGAGCAAGCGAGCGTGGGCAAGCATGAGAGAGGGAGGGAGAGAGCGAGCGTGGGCGGGCGCAAGAGGAAGCAAGCGCAGGCGGGTGTTATATCGGGAGCGAGCACAAGCAGGCATGGGAGAGGGAGCGAATGTAGGTGGCCATGAGCATGGAGCGAGCGCAGGCCTTTAGGGTAAAATAGAGATAAGAGATAGGTCAGAAAAGTGATTGAGCAGAGATCAGAACCTTAGAGTAAAGAAAAGGAGATTGAAGACAGTTGCAAAGCAGGTCTTTCACTCATAGACTACTTTGTGCATCAAAGTCTCACTGTCAAGGTCATGTCAGAAGAAACAGTACATTTATATCTTCTTCTTCTTTCGGCTGCTCCCGTTAGGGGTCGCCACAGCAGATCATCCGTATGATCCGCATAGTGATTTGGCACATGTTTTACGCCGGATGCCCTTCCTGACACAACCCTGGTCGCCTCTTACGACACAGGGATATGGTACACCTATTTTAACCCGGGTATACACCGGCCCAGTACACTGGTACTCACTTCGCCGACCTCGGAAGGATGACAGGCTGAGTCAACCCCCTGGTGTATTAATTCAGTGGCCCAACGGGGCTTGAACTCAGGACCTTTTGGATCCCAAGCCACTGCCCTCACCACTATGCCAACACCAGGCTTAAGAAACAGTACATTTCTACATGTATATATGTATATATATATATATATATATATATATATATATATATATATATATATATATATATATATATATATATATATATATATATATATATATATATATATATATACATATATATTTCAACTGCAATTAGATAGGTATCTAGAAGCATTGGGGATAGATGGGAATATGGATATTGGCATGTACCTTGGGCATGGATGGAGGATTATATTCATGTGTAGAGAGATTGTGATGTCTCTGAGAGGTTCTCGTTCAAACGAGAATGTGTAGCTGTTTGTGTTTGTTCATTGCTCACCCAACAACCGCCTTCACCCCTCCTCCCCCCCCCCCCAAAAAAAAAATAATCACGTGTGCACACGAGCAATATCCATATGTTTCCCCCATGTTCCCCACTCCACACCTCACCACTGAAAGAAAGATGATCAACTGATAAATTGAATTAATGTGCTGCTGATAACATACAAGCATGATGGACCAAATGGCCTCCTCCTGTGTCAACTTTCCTTGTACTGTATATCCAAGTTCGAACATGGTTGCATCGAGGTGTGGCGGGGAGAATAAGCAAGTCAACAAATAAATTTTAAAAAACAAATAAAAGTTATGACTACATTACTCCAAGTTATTGCCTCACTCTCAACAGTCATATCCACTGCAACAAGAATACCTCAAAAAGGAAGGTGATGCTGACCTCAACACAAAAGGAAAGCTCCACTGCAATTCAAATGTGAACAAATGTACTTGGAGAATGTCTGTGGTGATAATCACAAGTTTGATAAAATAATATTTTGAACCAAACAACTAACACTGCCCATTATATTTACTTAAATTGTAAACTACAAAGTAACTCAATCACCTTATTCACCAAGCAGAAGGAAACAATAATACAAAACATGATATTAATGACACCCACGCTTTTTGATAAGAATATCATCATCGGCTGTCTGTCTGTCTGTCTGTCTATCACGCTATCTTCTAGACAGTTGGGAAAAAATTCACCAAGCTTGGTAGTTATGATCAACACATGGCAAGAAGGTGAAAGAGCCACGCCACTTGGCCTCGCCCCCCTGGGGCAAGGTCAAAAGGTCAAATACCAAAAATTACAGGCACATTTTGAAATGAAACCGTGTATGCAATCATCAGGGGGGCTGCATGAAATACGTAACGATTTTTTGTATTTGACACCGGTTCATACCTAGGAGGGTGTGGACTTTGGGTCACAGACGTCAAAACGAGGAAAAAAATTTAACTCAAAATTTGATATTTGGTCATTCCTGGTGGAACTTTTTGCCATTTTTCAACTTTGCTTAAGGTGGGAAGTGTGGAGACTTGCGATAGTGCACCATCGACTTCGCTCTCATTTTATCTTTAAAAAATAAAATGAAAGTTCCCCCAAAAACCTATGTTGAAAGAGCTGAAATTTTTCAGCAACTCAAATATTTTTCCATTTTTGAATGCTGAATAGAGACCTAATCGACCTTGTAGATACTATCTACCGTTGCGTTTTTATGTATTTTTTATGATTATGGATTTATATGTATTAAACATGCATGGAAAATAGCAAGACTTATTAACACCCAATCCCCAGTATGCCTTGTGTACAGTATGCCACCTTTCTCTACTGACTTCCCATCTCTTCTTAATGCTCTTTACCCTGATTATTTTTCCCTCAGATACTAACTACCACCTTTTCTCAATTCAGGTCCCCACTCATGGCGATGTAACAACGGTGGCCCTTGTCGTGGAATTTGCTTTCGACAGAGCACCTTCTCATTACACAATCTCACTTTTTCACTCCCACAGAGCCATTATTTAGTTCCGAAAGTTTACGCCATCTCTATTTTCAACCACATCACCCCTTAGCATGACAACGTACAACATACATACTTGTTGAAGAGATGATTGTCCACCTTCACCTTGCTAGAAGCCTTGAAGTCATCAGGTAAAAGAATGACCGGTGGAGGAACACTTGACAGCTCATTCACCTGGCCAAAAAAATATTGGGGATGCAACAGTGGCAGAAGAGAGAGAAAGTGAGAATTAAAAAAAAAACACTAAAAAATAATAAAAAATTAACTGGAAGACTTTTTCACTTGGCTCGACTCTGACATGTTTCATTCTAAAATTTAACCATGTGCTACAAACAAGAGTCCATGGAGTACCCATGCTTCCATGCTTGTCCTCACTTATCGAAGAATTGTTTTAGCCGACATCCTCAAAATCTGAGTACTTGCCTCACTAAGCTATGACCGCAACTTAACATAAGGAAATGCAATTTACTTTGTCCATTGCCTCCTAAATGTAAATGCATTGTCATCCAGGAATTACACATACAGGGCATACGATGAGCCTCATGATGCTGTATAAAAATAAAAAATAAAAAAGTTATCCAACAAAGTAGTACGGCTGCAAAAAGCGATACCTTTGAGAAAATGATGCTCCGATCATTATTTTCCAACTTGGAATGGGCACCAAAAATGCTGCTGTCCAAAATCCCCTTCAAGTCAATTTAAAAAAATATTTCTTATACATTTGAGTCGAAAAACAATGTTACTATTCTTTTATCAAGTGCAATAGATACATTTGCCATTCCCTCTCATCCTCTTACTCACACATCTTCCCAACCAATTTTTCATCACCTTCCAACTTCCTCCATCAACCCCTTATAAGCATGGATGTACAATTATTTTCCATTTTGCATAAAATTCAATACTTTCACAAAAGATTTCCCATCAATATTGTTGCGGTATTGGAAATTCACAAAACATGATGTGAGGTTCGCCGGAGATCAGTTATTTTGATAAGTATGTATTTCAGGTTAGAATTCCCAACCGATGTGTAAAGGGATTTTGTTCGTGTGCCGGGCTGTGAATCTTTGAGGTAGCCATTATTCTTTTTCTATCTTTTATTTCAAAACATCGCAACACCGTTATCTCCTTGACAAACAACGCCATCTCCGCACCAACCATCAGTATGGGACGACAGCGAACAGCCGTGGTGCGAGCAGATTAGCATATTCGGATCACAAGAGGGCTTTCCCCAAAACAAACAAGTGACGTCGAACATGGGGTTTCCAGCGAGGCGTTCGAGGGGTGAGACGTCAGAGGTGAAGAGTGAGCGGAGCCCCGGCCTCGGGTGAGAGTTTGAGGGGCGGCTCGCCAAGCCCTATAAAAGGGAGGAGCTCGACGAAGTCGGGGGTCTTGAACCAGTGCAAGTTGCGGCTTCGGAAGTTAGTGCCAGTCGGGAGGAGAAGCCAAAGTGCCAGCTGCGGTGGAGTCCAGCGAGTCGTCGGAGTCTGGGCAAGGAGAGCCAGCGGCAGCGGCGGAGCTTGGTGGCCCGAGCAAACGGCCCTGACGGTGGTCGAGCAGCGTCGCTGAGGTAGTGGACGGGTCATTAAAGAGCATAAACTCTGAAAGAGCCAAGGACCCGTTCACTCCTCCGAAAGCGTCGCCAGCCAGGCCCGACAAAAGGCCGCGACGAGAGCTGGACCACCGAGGAGAACCAAGCAGCCACTCAAGCCGCTCGCCCAGCTGCTCAAGCCGCCCGGCCACTCAAGCGACTGGCGCGTTGCGACACGAGGGCCAAGCAGAGACACCAGGGGTCACCGACCCGAAGACCTTCGAGCCGTCACAAGGGGCGGCCAGGTAACCTGCCCGGCCTCTTGCGAGCCTTCGGTCATCCAGGCTCCGAGTTCAAATAAAGGCTCATGGGCCAGTTTCTTTTCTGGGTTTTTGTGTGAAAGTCTGTTTCTGTGGCTCCGTGTCTTCTTAAGCAGAAATGATTTAAGTGCATGCCTGTACATAATTGAATATACATCGGCTGTAGGCTTTTCTCGTATCATGTCCCCTTCCCCCCCATTGATTGCTTGCCTATTATAAATAAATACCCCATTTGTTAAATGTTCTCAGCTCGTCCGTGTCCATTTCTGCCATTGACTGAGCGTGTCGCACGTGTTGGAAACTAGCAAGGCCGTTGTGCCACAGGAACGGGATAATCGGACCAATGGAACTTGGTGATTAAAACCGCTCGGCATCGCACACAGAACAGGCTCGCTAAGCGGCTCGTTTCCGTACGAGTTCCGTCGAAGTATAAATTCTCGGTACTTCTGTCTGCATGGATAATTAGGTATATTGAGATTCGGCGATTAACCCTAAACCTCGTGGACAGAATATTGGCAATTTATGGTGCGCTAAGGCACCCGTAGCAGGTTTCCGGAGTTGTACGGAAGCTACGACTGCAATTCCGGTTTCGGCGGACGCACGACTGCGGTTGGGCCGTAAGCGGTCATGCATGGAGCGTCGAACCGGCGGAACCGTAACAATATTAGTCCATTTATACCAGACTTGGTGGTCTTAATAGTTGGAGCTTCCCCTCTAAATTATGTGAGGTCAGCGGTTCAAACCCCCTACCGAGTCACACCAAAGACTTTCTTTTTTTTAATGGTACATGCTCCTTCCTTGCTTGACGTCCAGCATTTAAACCAGGAAGTGTCGGCACTTCATCCAGCTCAGTGGCTGTGTTTGTGTCATCGAACAGTCTTGTGTCGTGGCTTGTCTGTATGTCTATGTGCGTGGAGGTGGTGGTGGTGGTCGTATGGCAGCTATCATTTCTTGAAGCGCGACTGTGTCGCTGATGCAGTGCCCCTCTACCAGTACACACACTGGAACTGGTACTCATTTTGCAGACCTCGGAAGGATGACAGGCTGAGTCAACCCCCTGGTGTATTAATTCAGCGGCTGATGGGGTTTGAACTCAGGACCCTAGGATCCCAAGCTGCCAACCTAACCACTGAGCAAACACCAGGCTTCTATGTGTGTGAGACCTGAGTGTGGCAGCTCCATGAACGAGCCTTACATCTTGTATAAATGTTTTTTTTTCATGAAAACATGAGGAAAAAGACCAGAAGTCTTGTCGGTGATAATTATGCATACTCATTACACATACTGAAATAACAAAAAAAAATTTAAACCGCTCAACAATGTAAACACTAATATCTTGAAAGGAAGCGTCATCTCAAGTGAGTACTCCAACTCTTGCTTCCTTTCTTTTTCTGTTTTTTTTAACAATGCCATTGGATGTTGAAAAATCCCAGTGTGAGCAACTGAAGAGTCACTGTGACAAGTGCAGTACACAAAATGAGTGCAGAGACTCAGGTCCTTCGTGCTTCAAAGCTGCGTATATTTTCTCAAACACCACAGAATTTACTGGGCAGTTTTTGTGCAGCTTTTGATTTGGCTGAATTGTATGACTCGCAATACATTTGCTTCAATGCCATTTTACAAAATACTCTCTTGCCGGTTCGAAGCTAGTATGTGGCTATCACAGGATTAATATCAATGACTCGTGTCTCGCATGTAGCCTGCTGTGTTGAGCAGACTGGACATGCGTTCAGCAGGAAGTAAAAATGGCTGTTACTGCCTTAAAGAACTGCTGTTATAAAGTGCCAATAAACAGACCACTAATCTCTCCGAGCCTCACTTGTTGTCCGTATACATATCCTGAGACCAAGGCATGACAAAACAGATGTTCAAAATGTCAGAAAGTGAGTTGGGTTGATGTTTAAAAACCCACTGCATGATGATACCCTAATTTATCCCGATCTCCCTCCCCCAACCCCCCATTTCTTACATTGTACAACTTAACCCTTCTGATGTGGAAGGGCTCCAAAAGGTGGTAACAATCCCAAATCACTTTATGGTGATGCTACAGTTGTAATTTAATGCTGTAGGTTATCAATTCACTTGTGGCAATGAGCATAGGGCCATTCAGAGGAATGGTTTATTTTCTTTTTTCTGGGACCGCTTGAATAATCATTGTTGCCGACGCTGATGGACAGGAACAACGGCTCAATTATAATCGATGAGACATAGACACACCAAAATTGATTCTGTAGCTGGTCTACGAAAAGTCATGATTCATATTTGCAGAGGCCCCATCAAATCCATCAAGCGTTACAAACGTAGCACCAAGCAACAGCAAACCTCCATAGAAACAAGGTTGTTACGAGTTACTTCAATTGCATTACAGCCATTATTTTTGAGCTATCTTTAAATCGATTCATATTGCAAGATTTTCAAATGCCTTTGCTTGATGAAAAGACATCTGATACAACATCTTATAAATTTACCACTGGATAATGAATTCAGTCTTGACTTGCCAAGATCACATAAAATGAAAAAAATGCTGTCTATTTATTATGTACCAAGCACGATGGTGACGACGTCAAGACTGAGGTGGCTGGGTCACCTGTGCCATATGCCAGACCATCGGCTCCCAAAGAGAGTACTTTATTTGTGAACTAACCACTGGAACTAGCCCATGTGGCAGGCCCTGTAAACATTGGAAGGATGTGATCAAGGAAGATCGAAAGATCTTCAATATTTAGGGGAAATGGCATGACTCGACACAAATAAGGCAAAGCTGGAGAGCAGCTATTAGAAAGGGTGCATCGATTGCAGAAGCCGCTGTTGCTGCAAAGGCAGCCCAGCAGTACGAGAGATGGCACAGATGGCTACAGTGTCACCCATCGTCATAAGTGATGGGGACATATTGAGTGATTGATTTTGGATAACACATTTTATTTTTCATATTTTTTTTTAACTTTCTCTATACAGGCTCCATCGAGTGCAGCCTGTGGCTGCTGGTTGCATCATTGGTTGGGACGCAGCTATGCCGCTGATGCAGTGTCCCCCTTACCAGTACACTGGTACTCATTTTGCCGACCTCGGAAGGAGGACAGGCTGAATCAACCTCCTGGTGCATTTTAATTCAGCAGCCAACGGGGCTTGAACTCAGGACCTGAGGATCCCAAGCCACCACCCTAACCACGAAGCCAACACCAGGCTCTCTGTACAGTAAACCACAATCATGCCAAGTCTCTCCCCTAACTCTTATTACCTTCAAGCCTGCTTTCCTCTCCCTCTACTACCTCCATCCTTCTAATCTCCATCCTCTTTCCTGCAACCCTTCCCCCTCTCAACTTAGTGTTGGCATTGAAGTACTACCATGCATGTGTTATGATGGCAACTCTTCCCACAGATTCTCAATGGAGTTGCCATTCCAGAAATGTGGTTGCTAAAGAGATGCCGACAATGCAATGTTTGGCCCGATATCCAGTTCATTCATTCGGCCCAAACTGCAACTGTGCTCTTGTAGGCCTCATTCACATGAATTCCTGTGATTATTACCCTCCCACTTTTTGTGTTTGTTTATTCCCCTGCTCATCAACTTCACTGCACCACTGTCAATGAGCTACCTTTCCCCCCTCTGTCACCTTGATATTCCGTAAGCTTCGATTTTGCAGAAAGAAAGAAAAAAACACGATTGTGAAAGGAATGAAAGAGAAGATGGTCTTTTGTTTCTTCCGTTATACTTTTTGGTGTTAAGTTTAGTCTTTCATTTAGATGTGTGATCCATTGGGATTTGAGAATGAGAGACATATATTGCGATTCCAGTCACAGGGTAGTCGTTAAGATAGCCATTAAATATTTATTAAAATTAAATATTTATTGCATTTATTAAAAGGACAAAATACAACTGATACAAGATTTAACACAAGACGGTTCAATATCCGGAAGATGCCTGAAATTTCCCGAAACTTATGATCTTTCAATAGACTGGAAAATCTATCCACAATATTGTTGTGGAAATTACTTCGAGGGGTTAGCATTAATTAGTATAGTTTGCTACTTCATAAATGTCGAGTAAGTGTAAAGTATTTAATTGTAACAGTAGACATGCGTCGTTATAGGCAATAGAAAGACAATGTCCACCCTTCCTCATGTGTGTGTAAAAATCACCATCCCGGCAAGCTTTCTTTATATGTTCTACTCTTTGTAAATCTATCTTTACGTTCCTTTTTATCGTTTTAGTTGGGGAATTTTAGCAAATTGTATTGACCATCTGTGAAAAAATTGCTTACCAAAAATTTTCTTCACCAACATATTCATCTAGGTGTCTACTAACACCTATCAATTAGTGCAAACCCAAATCCTTGTGGAAACTTCTGGGGAGCCAATCAAAGTTTGGGTGCTCAGAGGGCCTGCGCGAAAAAAAAAAAATCGGAAAAATTAACTTTTGCCAATATTGACTTGTGGGATGTCTAACTAGGGGTTTTTTGGGGTGCTGAATTGATTCCAACCATTAGATTTGAGGAAAAATGAATCACTGGCCGTAAAATATTGATACGATACATTTTTAGATATCTGAGACTGTGTTTTGCGGTAATTTGACTCAATTGATTCAGATTGTTCAAATTGTGCTGAAACCAGCATACAGCATTTTTGAAACCACTGCTATATTGTTGGTTATACTTGTGCTCATGCTCAGTAGAATTCTCTGTGTTAGCTGACGTTAGCTAAGAGCTACCATAGTTGGGTGGTTGGAGGAAGTCAACCCTTTCGATGTCACATGGGACAAGAAGACTCTGGTGTCCTTCTCAACTGGGTTCAGCAGCATTCCCAAAGACCAAGTCAACGCTGATCAAGCAGAAGAAGTTGGCAGAGCCATACAGGCTAAGATGGATGGGAAAACTGTTGTGGATGCAATGGTAACCAAACACAAGGTCAAATCACTTGCAAGCCTCAGATCTGGACCCAAAGTCAATGGCGAGAAGCTGGTCATTGACTCACTGAAGCTATTCAACCGCCTCATTGTCATCAGTGAGCATGAAGTCAAGACCAAAGAAGCTCTGCACTTTGAGTTGACGCCAAAACCGATGTCTCTGCTTGACAAAAATCAAAAGTTGCGAAAGCCATTCAAGACTGCCCGAGCAAGGTCCATGAAGGCATGTGTGGCACCTGTCGAACAACCCCCCCTGCACAAGCCTTGTGGTTGATAGTGGGTGGCTCCTGCACAATGTCAAGTGGGAGGCTAACCTTACTTGGAAGGATGTTGCCGAGAGCTACCTCCGGTTTGTGAAGTCCATGGGGAGCCATCGCCTCCGGATAACGGTGGTCTTTGACGGATATGGCAGCTCCACCAAGGACCATGACCACTTGAGACGAAAAAAGAATGCATGCTGTGACATTCAGATTCGTCTGGATCTCAAAATCATCATTGCAAGAGAAAAGTTCCTCGATAACAAGAACAACAAAGCCCAGCTCGTTCTGCTCCTTGCTGAGACATTTAGTAGGAATGGAATCAGTATGCAGCAATGCTCCGATGATGCCGACACCTCAATCGTCCACGCAGCTCTAGATGAGGCAAGAGAGTCCCCTGTCGAGGTGAGGGCGGAGGACACAGACGTCCTGGTTATGCTGATTCATCATGCTGCAGACCATCCGATCTTCCTCACGACAGCCAAGGAAACATCTTACGATGTCGGAAAGATCCGGGAGGCCCTCCCAGAGATATACCGGAGGTATCTCATATTCTTGCACAGCTTCTCTGGCTGCGATAGTGTCTGCAATTTTTGGGTTTAGCAAACTCTGCAAGACCGATGAAGCAGAGAGGGCAATGGACGTGTTTATGGACATCCGAGCTGAGAAAGGTGATATCATTAAAGCAGGCTGTGATCTTTTCAAGCTCATGTTCCATGGGAAATCCTCCAAAGACTTGGAAGACTTGAGATTCGACATCTTCAGCAAGCGAGCTGCTACTGGGAGCATAAAACCTGAGAAACTCCCCCCGACAATAGGAGCTGCAGCACAGCACTCTCTCCGAGCTTACCTCCACACTAGAGACTGGCTGATGCTGCAAAGTACATCGATGGATGCTCGGGACTATGGATGGCAACTCACTGAGCAAGGATATGCACCAGTCCCTTCTACAGACCCCATTGCACCAGACTACCTCCTGACGTTTGCCAGCTGCAACTGTGCGGGGGACTGCAGCTCTCAGGTGCTGCTGTAAAAAGCAAGGAGTCAAGTGTATTTCTGCTTGCAGCATCTGTCATGGTAACTCTTGCCTGAACATAAACCAGCTGGATGACAAGAGGAGTGAGGAAGATACTGGGGAGTTTGATGAATAAGGTTGTAAAAGCTGACGAAGCAACATTTCCATTGAGCACAGTTCTGTTTAAAATATCAATAAAATACATTTTATATGATCAAGGAGTGTTTTTTTTCTCAAATCTAATGGTTGGAATCAATTCAGCACCCCAAAAAACCCCGAGTTAGACATCCAACAAGTCAATATTGGCAAAAGTTAATTTTTCCGATTTTTCGCGCAGGCCCTCTGAGCACCCGAACTTTGATTTCCTCCCCAGAATTTTCCACAAGGATTTGGGTTTGCACTAATTGATAGGTGTTAGTAGACACCTAGATGAATACGTTAGTGAAGAAATTTTTTGGTAAGCAATTTTTTCACAGATGGTCAATACAATTTGCTAAAATTCCATAACTAATTTACTCAGCCTTGAGGCACAACACTGACTCTCTGTAGCGCCTCTGCAACAAGCATGGTGTGGGGTGGGGGGGGGGGGGAAGGAGGGAAGGGGTGAGGGGAGGGTTGGTCCTGCAACCATAGAACAGGCCCATGGCCCAATGGTGAGTGAGATGGGAGGGGTGAGTCATATCATGGGTGACGTATGGGGTGGAGGCAATAAAAGCGGGTGCACCAAGCGGAAGCCAGGAGAAGCTCGATTTGGGTTGGAGAGAACTGATGTGACCTTCACGCATGTCACAATGCAGAGCCACGCCCTCCAGAGCGGCTGTTACTGAACTTTGAACATCCTGCAGTGTCCCGCCCGACACCGCACGGTATTTTATATCTTGAAATTCGCTCCATCTCTCCCATGGTGGAATTGATTGGGCCCGATAAGGACATAGGTATTTAAGGATTCCGTTTGTCATTGGTTCATGGGTACATATGTTCGGCAGTGGGTTAAGTAAAGGGGTTTTTATTGTTGATCGTTGGTTTTGTTTCCTGTGTTTCCTCCCCCATGCGTCATCATTATAATTAAACATACCTGGTCTTGGGGTGAATTTAAACCGCGGTGATCCTCTTTTCAATTTAGAAAGTCCGGTTAGGATTAATTGGAAACAGCAATTAACGCCATGCACCCAGACTGTGCCATGCATCTCTCGGTTCACTTGACTGTTAATTAGAAATGAGGCATGCGGCAGCAATTAGTGTCATGCCCGGCGAGCTCAGATGCCCCACCAAAACGGTATTGTGACAGTGGACACATGATCCGGCTTGGGGTCTTCGACTTGGTCGGCCAACAGTCACTGATGGAGTGACCAGCCGGGATCCGCACCAAGCAACTGGAATGATCCTGCACAGCTACAACAATATAAATACTCATCACCTGTTTGATCCACCAAACTTTGCTACCTAATATCTCACCTTGACAAACATTACAGACATATTTACCGAACAATTAATTACATAATGAACGCAAGCGTTAACACAGCACTGAACACAATACACCGCTTAAGAGTCACTCGTAAATATTTTTTGACACACACACACACACACACACACACACACACACACACACACACACACACACACACACACACACACACACACACACACACACACACACACACACACACACACACACACGCGTTTGGGTATTCAATTCAAATCAAAAATTATAAAAATATTCTTGTAATTTTCTCACCTTTTGCATTGTAAGTATTAAATGAGCTACAAGGTAAATAAGTTTCATTGAAGAGGCTTCATTATTAAGCCAATCCTGGTGTTGACCAACAGTAAAGGTGGTTGGCTTAAGATCACCAGGTCTTGAGTTTGAGCCCCTGCCAGCCATTGGATGAACACCAGATGGGGTTGATTCAGCCTGTTATCCTTCCTATGTCGGCAAAATGAGTACCAGTGTACTGATAATGGAGGGAACTGCATCAGCAGCACAGCCACGCCCCCACACAATGATTAAACTAGCAGCCACAGGCTGCACACAATAGCTATTATTAAGCTATTCTGTTTGGCATAAAGGATTTCAAAGTGAGAACGGATATTCATCCTACTCTGTTTTACTTTCAAGAATGATCAAATGTTTTTTTTTTTGTTCGTGATCCAAGCCTCATGGAAGAGCTTGGAAATAAATCACATGCAGGAGAAAGACACGAGTAGACATCAGTGTATTTCTACGTTAATTACATGGACATTCGTAGCCAATGGACAAATCCATGGCAGATGGAATTTGAACACATTATGAGCCACAGGTTCAGGTGGGAACATTCGCAGTCCAACCTGAGAGATTCAATTTAAAAGACAGAAAGAATGTCCATGCATTTATTTATATCTGTCTCTGTCTCTGTCTCTGTCTCTGTCTCTGTCTCTGTCTCTCTCTCTCTCTCTGGCATTAGCTCATATAATCAGCGTACAAGCTTTCCTTTGTGTATGTTTTTGTTAAACTTTTCAAATCAAGTTGTAAATTTTGTTGCAAAAATTATAATTAAAAATAGAATATACCGAAGCTCACAGAAGAGGAAAATAGTAGAGGATAGAGGACGATGATACGTCTGCAAGAACTCTCCTGAGCAGGGCAGGGGTGCGCTTGCAGACGTACCATTTAAACGACACTGAGAACAAAAAAACAAACACACACTAGGTATGAGTTGGGAGTGGAATAGCAAGGTTGGGGATAGGCTACCACTTTTTGGATGGAATAACAGATCATTTCCCATGCAGGAATCTTGTTTTTTAAGGGATTGAAATAAGCAGAAAGTGACGAAAGGTGAACAACGAAATTACATACACCAACATTGTGGTTATGTTATGTATGAAAGAAAGTGATTAATTTTCACGTTTCAAAATATAATGCATCGTATTCAAGGCAGGAAGAGCAAAAGTAGAAAAGGGAAATAACAATGAAGATAAGGAACCAAGCATACATAGTCATGTTTCACCTTCAACATATTGCTTCGGTTACGAACAAATGAAGAGCACAATGCAAGAACAAACGAGGGAAGAAAAAGGTCAGAAGGATATAGTTAAATACAATGACCGGAAAAAGGGTCCAACATATGGGTGAGCACAGTGGCAGCGATTTATGTGATGAGAATGGAAACAAAACATTCGCTGATATTAATGTTTTTTCCCCCAATTTTGACAATACAGTACATTGTTCATACTTGCAATCATGGAATTTTGTTGAGCTACAAGCAGAAGCCGTGGTAAAAATACCACAAGAAAAAAAGGAAACCTCTTTTACTCTTATGCTTGTTGAAAGAACTCAAAAATGGGGGGGGATATATATATATATATATATAT
>NC_140963.1:130797042-130802042 GCF_056783735.1 Eptatretus burgeri | reverse complement strand
TGTACAAACTTTTGGGCATCGTATGATACCTCTAAACGTTGCACTCTGAGGACTTGCCAAGCATTAAAAAGGCTCTGATGAAAACTGGGGAGCTGAGACATGTCAACGTGTTGCAGATCGATGAGGAAAAGTTCACGGTCATATTTCAGACCTTCCACTTTCTGCAAACGGGTGTTTGTGAGAGGTCACGAAGGAACACACTCACTGTACAGTCGGCGCTTAATCGTGGAAATTCGGAATGCCATTATCCGACTTGGGATATGCATCAGATTTTGACCACCCATATTTCGGGGTCTGCAGACCACGTCTGGGCCCAGCCAATGGTGGCCACCCAAGACAAAAAATCAGTCAGAACCCTCTGAATGCCTGTGATCAAGTATCTCGGAGGTTCAAGTGGGATAACTCTATGCCAAATAAATGGAACCACCAGGTTATTTATGATTGACACCCATGTCTTAAGCGAGAGAAGTTGGTACAATCTTCTCCACCTTGTCAGTTTCAATTAAATTTTTTCCAGGAAGTTCTCCCAATTTTTTTGTTCATACGCTTCAACTCCTAGAAATAAGCCTAAATATTGTTGTGGTTACCCAAATTCGCAAACCACCATTCAGGTCCCTTAGGTGAGGTATCTCGGTAAGTACATGTGTAGTTAGGCCCAAACCCGTTGTCTAGTGGGAATACATGTCATTTATGCGTGCTGCGACTCTTCAGGATAGCCGTTTTTCTTTTACTATCTTTAATTTGGACCAATCGCCATTGTTACCACCACCAGTCACAACATCAACCACCAACCACAACGCCGCTTCACGTCACACCTCGCAACCGTCGCATCGCCACCGTTCTTGCGCCGCTTGTGGGTACCGGTGTTGGACTCGTGCAGGGCGCGCGCCGAACAGCGTGTACAAAATCACGGATTTTGTGCTTCAAAAACGGATCAAAAATGACACACGCCCACTTTTTGCCGTCCAATCGGTGAGCGAGGGGCGAATTGGCCCCGCCCCCAGGGCGTTGGAGGGCGATCGATATATGCAAATTTATGGATCAAAAAGCATTCACGCCCACTTTTTCTCGGGCCAATGGGGAGCGAGGTGAAAGGTCGAAGGGAGGGGGTCAAAGATGAGAGGGCGAAGCCACGGGGCTGATATAAGCGACCGTGTTCGTCAGTCCAGTGAGTAGTAGAGTCGAGAGAGAAGAGAGAGTTAAGACGTCGCGGGCGGTGGAGTTGGCAAGAAGGAGCTGGTCGTCGTGTGCGTTGGAGTCGGAGCGGAGGGTACGGAGCTGTGGAGAGGCGGCGAGGGCAGACGAGGGGGTGCTCGCGTCGTGCAGGGAGCTGCACCCCAGGGAGGCCGACAGCGCGACCTGGCCGAGGTGGAGACGCTCGTCGCGGGACAATAAAAATCCTCTATACCCCGAGCATCAGCAACCCCCTCCTGTTTCCCCCGCGCTGAGATAGTGCGACCAAGGGGGCCCCTTTCCCACCCCCTACCAGACACTGCCCGCGAGGCCCGCGGAGTTGAGGCACCATCGCCGCTCCGCGTCTCATCACCAGACGGGTAGGCCCGACCCGGTCTCGGCCTCAGGCCCGCCTCATCCTTGAGGGTATTCTTTCCTTGGTTTTGGGTATGTGTTGTCGGCGCCGTCTGTGAAGTAAAATTGTATAAGTGTTGCCGTGTGCTCGTGTAATCGGTATTAGATCTGCATTGTCGCATTTGCTTTTTGTGTAAATTGCATTGTGTTTTTCTTTTCTGTGTGCTTTTGGTGGAATTGAATATGTGTGCTTTCCGTTCGTCGCGAATAAATGTGCTTTGTGTTGAACTGTTTCCCGCTTCGCTTCGTCATTTCCTTCATTGAATCCTCATCTTGCTTCACGTAAAGGGTTGGTAGTGGGCTGAATACGCCCGATAATTAATCGAACCGTCGAGGTCGACGATAACACCGCTCGGTTATCCCGATAGTACGGAACGGGTCGCTTAGGTGGCCCGTGTCCGAAGTCGTCCTGCGGCGAGGTGCGATCGCCCGGTCTACCCTCCGCGTGGGTACTTAGGTAGGTCGAATTTGGCGAGCAACCCTATCCCACGCGGGGGCTGATTGGCTCGATCGCGGTGAGACCGAAAGGTCCACCCGTGACTGGTTCCCGGCGTTAGTCCGAGAGGGTCACGACTGGATTGTCCGTCCGGTGGGCGACGTGCCGCGATTCGAGTTACGTGGCCGTCAGCACGCCGGCGGGTGCGAATACCGCAACAATATTTAAACCCCTCACGACTCCACTGTATTCCTCCTGGTAAAACAGGCAGGGACGAGGAAGGCGATCTGGGGCCCACCCAGAAAGCTACACTTTTTTTCCAATTTACCCTTGCAGTAGAAGCAAGCTCAAACTGGGTAAGGCAACGAGAGACCTCAGAAACATCTTTTTGATTTGCAATAGTAACAAAAATATCATCAGCATAAGCTGAAACGACGACTTTGGAGTTTTGTGAAAGAAAGACTCCTAACACTGAGTTCTGAAATAAAACTAATAAAGTATGATTGATCAGTGCCAATCAAGAAGGAGATGACTTCCTTTAGACGGGTTGCAAGTGCTTTTGACAATATTTTATAGTCCGTGTTGAGGAGTGACACAGGCCACCAATTTGCGGTCTCATGTAGATTTCTTTCTTCGGAAGGAGACACAAAACTACCCTCCGGCAGCTCAATGGCAATTCACCTTGTTCAACACTCTCCTGAAAGACCTCAAGAAGAGTAGGGCCTAGAATGTCCCAGAAAGCCTTATAAAATTCAGCCGGAAGGCCGTCTCGTCCAGGGGCTTTCCCATCCTTGCTATCCTTGAGCGCAGCAGTAAGTTCTCCAAGAGAAATGCCAGGCTCAAGCAATTGCTGTTGGTCTTCAGACAGAGAAGGGAGCTGTTCAAGCATCGCATTCCTGTTCTCCTCATTCACAGCTCTTTTTGCGAAGAGTTCAGAAAAATAGTCTTGAAGTTCATGCTTGATATCACTCTGGGAGGTCAACAAATCACCACCAGAAGAGTGCAAAGCATGGATTTGTTGAGAGGTCTTGACCATTTTTTCCAAATTGAAGAACCCTTTGTTTGGTGTTTCAAGTTGGATTTTTTCGTTCCGCAGTCGGACGAAAGCACCGGCCACCTGCTCTTTCACCATTTCAGCCAGAAGGGTCCTTTTCTCCGACAACTTACTGCTGGAAATTCACGCTGGACAAGCCAGCTTTCTGCTCACAGATAAGTATATTGCTTTTTAAAGCAGATATCACACCAAAAGCGTTGTATGTGCTGTAAGAGCAGTATTGTTGGCAAAAACATTTGATTTGGGACTTTGTGCAGTCCCACCATTGTCTTAAGTTCAAATATGAACCCTTTTGTGACTCGCATTTTTCCCATACCATTTTGAAAGCTTCTATAAAATGTGCACTTTGTAAAAGTTTCAAATTAAAAGTCCAATATGCACTTCCACAGACATGATGAGGAAAGCCACACACCATAACAATCATGTGATGATCGGAAAAACCAGACGGCCTTATATAAGAGTTCTTAACAATGTTTACCATTTCATGATTAACATAAAATCTGTCGAGGCGAGCCATCGTCAAAACATTTCTTGATGCACAAACCCATGTATACTGACTGATATTACGGTTATGTACCCGCCACACATCCACCAGTTTAAACTTACTGACGAGCTGTGCCAAAGGCCTTGCACTGGGTGGATGAGGGTCACAAGTGTTCCGATCAAGTTGTGGGTCGAGGGTGCAGTTGTAGTCACCCCCCAGACACAACAACATGGTTAAGTCAATGGTGCTTACAAACTCTGCCAACTTGTACAGAAAGGCACCTCTTTCAGAGTTAGCACGAGGACAGTAAACATTAGTCATGCAAATCTTTAGGTTACTACTGATAAGTTGCACAGACAGTAAGTAACCTTTACAAATTTCCTTACAAGTTATCTCCGAAGGCTGAAGTCGAGGATGCAACACTATTGCCACACCAGCCTTGACCTCAACAAGCGCACTCGAGAAAAAAAAGACAACCTTTAAAGATTTTACACCACTCATCCTCAGCAGACTGATTTGCATGCATCTCCTGTAGCATTAGCACATAATTTTTTTCATTTTGGAAGAGCTGAAACACCTGGAGGCGACGCACACAACTGCGGCCTCCATTGATGTTCAGAGATGCTACTTTTATCTCCATTCTGTTCGTTATTCTTGAAGCTCTTTAGCAGCCTGAGTAACACATTTCCTTAACCTTTCCAACTGAGGCTCTGACATGTTAGCCTGAGAAGGTTCACGAATCATACTCCTTGCAGTTTTAATGAAATCGTGTAAATTCGGGAAGTAATCTTTGATTTTTACGTTTCTTTTCCTGAATGTATCATCCAGGAATTTAAACACATTTTCTTGAGACACTAAGGTTGTGTCGTTTCCCCCTTCATCCTCTCGAGAGCTTAAAGCACTAAAATGTGGGGTGGAAGAGGTTTCATCTGAATCAAGTGCTTCATCTATAACCTCGCCAATTACTTGTGGAACATTTACTTTTGGCTCAACAGAAAGTTTTGCTCTGTTTACGGACCCCTCCGAATTTGCCTTGTCCATGTCCATGTCCTTCCCCTCTACAACCCTTACATCATCTGTGAGGGAGAGGTTGACATTTAACTCAGGGATTTTCCCCTTTATCTATTTCTCCATCACTGTCAGACATAGCTGTTAACTCGTCTGAACAAGTTTGGCTAACAGGACAAACGCTTAAAGCATCCTGAGATACCTCACTGTTGTCCGTGTCCCGCTCGGAGTCGGCCAGTGGAGCAAGCGAAGTTTCCACATCCGCACACGACTCCGGTACCACCAAGGGGTTTCCAATGCGAGACGTGCCTTGGGGCTCCACCGAGCCTGACACGATCTGGACCTTATTCTGCTCCTTCGCATCAAAGGCATCAACATTTGACCGTTTTTGGCCTTTTTTCCTGGTATCCGTAACATATACCTCAAGATCG
>NC_140963.1:130777042-130792042 GCF_056783735.1 Eptatretus burgeri | reverse complement strand
TATATATATATATATATATATATATATATATATATATATATATATATATATATATATATATACATATATATGTTCCCGAAATACAGCCAAAATGGTACATGATAGCGCAAAAATTTTAGGGCCACCTTACTCATCATTCACCTGTGGTGTGCAGTATCAAGTTTCATTCAAATCTGGCAACAAAAAAATTAATCAATTCCCTCTTCAGTCAAGTTTTGGTATGACGATCCATAAAGCGCAAGGACAAACCATGGAGAATGTGTTGAGATACCTCGAGAAACCGGTTGGCCGAACGATGACTCCTGGGGTAAATGCTCAAATTTTCTTCAAGTTAAAATTTGACCACTAAATAATATTTAAATTTTGTGTCTTTTTTTTTTTTTTTTTTTTTTTCATCAACCGCTGTCAACGGGAACCCAAAGGGTTCACGGGTCGTCGAGTATTGATTAAAAATCTCCGATTTATTCGCACCAGTAAATATCGCCATAGGTACATACAAAATCTCGAGCATGAAACTCAACACACCATGGTCAGAGGGTTACAATATACACAAACTTATGAATTATGTCAGAGGAATTATTGCAATACAGTATATAATACAGTACAACAAATACAACTTTCCCTGGGCATGATGAGCTGTGAGAGGAGAAATTTGTCAAAGAAATACACAGTTTTGGTGCGATTTTCAAAATAATAACAATAACAACAAAAATCGAATGAATGGCTCATCCCTTTATTTGGGTGGTGTATAGACAATTGACCTTTACTTCGATTCTGCTTTGAACACCCGGGCTAAAACCAAAATTACATGGGATCGATTGTGCATTTTGTTTTCTAAAATCGTTGGACACTCATATTTATGGGATATTCTGGAATGACGCCTGAGACGTTTTTCACCTCCATTAAGCAGGTGTGAGTGGGATTGACTTTCGAGTGTAGTGTTTCCAAAACTATGGGCCGCAACCCAAAGGTGGGTCACGAAGGGTCCAAAAATGGGTCACGAGGAACTCGGCAAAAAAAAATTAAAATTTTATAAATCAAGCGGGTAAAAGGCAATCGCGCAAACGCCACATCGTAGGACAGTGCCGTTTGCTACCGTTCCACTCGATAATTCAGCCAGAGGTGCAGCGACACTTCCGTTTCTACCTACTCTTGCCATTCAGTACCGTTCAGTACTTTGTACCCGCCCAAAACGGTTAACTGCAGGCCAATCATTTCGCTAGCTCGCCTTTCCAATTACTCGCTCTCTCTGCAACCGAAGTAATTTCGTGAGGTGACGAACTCAGTCCGGTCACTTCACATTGGCTGACCGACAAGTCGAGACGCTGTTTTGTGTGATCTGCCTTGCTGGCTGGACTGCGCAGCGCAGTTTTCTGCTCCACATTGCGTTGCGTGTTTTGTGTCAGTTAGCCTAGACACTGACTCCACTGGCTGATCTAGTTGCCTATTTCGTTTTGCAGGATGGCAAAGCGTTCCTACAAGCAAGCATTTTTGGATGTGGGCTTCACTTCTATCAGCGATCGTAGTTCTGTGAAGCCACAATGTGTGTTGTGCTTCCAAGTGCTGTCCAACGAATTGCTGAAGGAAAACAAACTGAAGAGGCATCTGGCAACGAAGCACGCGGAGCACGTCAACAAGGTTGGTGAGTTTTTTGAGCGCCGAGAAGCGGCTCTGAAGCGGAGCCGGTTGGAGCCGGCGATGAATCCAGCACTTTTGGCCGCCAAGCAAGCGACGCCGGCATCCTACATCGTCGCGCAGTGCATCGCAAGGAAGATGAAAGAGGCACACAAACAGCTCGTCAAGCCTGCAGCCATGGACATGGCCAGACTCGTCTGCGGCGACGACGCGGCCAAGAAAATGCAGTCCATCTCGCTATCCGACAACACGATTCGCAGCCGCATCGTCGACCTTTCGCTAGATATAAAGGACCAGGTGGTGGCCCGCATGAAGAAGGCGGGAAAATGGAGATACCAACTCGATGAGTCGACGGATGTCGGAAACGACGCCCAGCTCATGATTTTCGGGAGGTACGAGGGTGAGACGGACCTCGAGGAAGAATTTATATTCTGCACGCCAATGAAAACGACGACAACTGGCGCCGATATCTTCAACGTCATGGACAACTTCCAACAAGAAGGCCTGAGCTGGGAAAACTGTGTCAGCCTGTGCACCGACGGCGCTCCCGCAATGTTTGGTGTTCGACAGGGATTCACTGCGCGAGTCAAGCAAGTCAATCCGAACGTTGGAATTTTCCACTGCCTTTTGCATCGCGAGAACCTTGCTGCGCAACATCTGTTGCCAGATCTTTCAGCAGTGATGCAGGAGGTTGTCGCCGTTGTCAACTTCATCAAAGCCAGCGCCGTGAACTCTCGCCTGTTCGAGAAGATGTGTGTTGACTTCGGGTCTGAATTCCAACGTCTCCTCTTCTACTCCAGTGTGAGATGGCTCTCCCGCGGCAAGGACCTGCGTCGTGTCGTGGAGCTACGAACAGAGCTGCAGATATTCCTCAATGAGAAGAACCATCGCCATGCCATCCGGTTCCACGAGAAGCCCTGGATGCTCAAAGTCTGCTACCTCAACGACGTCTTCGCCTCAGTGAACGAACTGAACACATCCATGCAAGGCAGGGATCAAAACATCATCACGCTCTCCGAGAAACTGTTGGCCTTCAAGGAAAAGCTGCTGCTCTGGAAGGGGAAACTGGAGCGCGGAAGCACAGTGGCGTTTCTGTCATTGAACGAGTACTTGGAGGCGTGGGAGGATGACGAGATTGGAGCGCTCGATGCGATCAAGCCCGTCCTGGTGAACCATTTGGAGAACCTGATCATCGAGTTCGATCGCTACATCCCGGACAGAGATCTGGCGTCCCAGCACTGGATCAGGAATCCGTTCCAGGCTGAGGTTGACGACCTGTCTGAGGATGCCCATGGACTGCAGGAAGAGTTCGTCGAGTTGCATCACGACGAGTTCCATCGACAACTCCACGCCAAAGCGTCACTTGGAGAGTTCTGGACTGCAGTCAAGAAAGAAAAGCCCATAATTGGCGCCGAAGTCATGAATGTTCTGCTCCCGTTTGCGACCACGTATCTGTGCGAGCAAGGCTTTTCGGCGCTGACGGTCATCAAAACCAAGGCTCGCAATTGCCTCGACCCCGGCCACGACATGCACATTGCGCTCAGCAAGATCGAGCCCCGCATGGAAGACATCATGCAGACGAAGCTGCAATTACACCTCTCGCACTAATATAGTATGTATTAGCGCTGGTTGTCTGATTTTATTATGATATTCTTTTTTGTGGAAAAAGACGCTGATTGAAGCTTGGGTTGCGAGATTTTCACCACACCCGGATTTGGGTTGCACTCAAAAAAGTTTGGGAAACACTGTTCTCATGGAAGAATGGTGCTGCATCCCTCCTCCTGCAGAATTCCAATCGCTAGTGGACTCTATGCCACGGCGCATACAGGCCGTATGTGGTGGCCCAACGCCCTATTAAGTGATTTTACATTGGTATTTCCATTTTTTGTCAACTACCTGCACAAACATAGCCCAAACACAAACTGGCTATACAGTACATCTATATTAGTGAGGTGCCTGCTGGACAGCCAGTTCGTGAAGGACTTGGGCAAAATACTAACTGCAGCTGACTCAAACAGAAGGTGTGTAATATTTCTATGATATCACAATGGCAAAACTGCAAATGCCAAGTCCACGAATGTTACGGGTGGAAACCCTCACATAATTTCCTAATTCTGCTGTAAACTCAATCACTCTATATTTTCATTCCAAACAGCATCATTCCAATCACAAATAAAAACTATGCCATCAACATAACAAAATACAAACACTCAAAACAGACAAATCTGCCGGCAAGAAAAGGTGGACACAAAGCACTTTGTGTGGATCAAAAATTAAAATCATAATTGCATTGAGGAATTTATGAAACCTCCCACCCACCTCAGGACATCCGAGAGGACGTCAAAACGTTCCACAGGTTTGAAGGGGCAAGCCCCAAAACTAAGTGAACAGTTCAGGGACGGACGAATGGACAGACAGACACTCCTGCTTTATTGTATGTGTGGAAATATATATATATATATATATATATATATATATATATATATATATATATATATATATATATATATATATATATATATATATATATATATATATATATACAGTCGACTCTCGTTATAATGGACTTCAGGGGACCGCTCAAAAAAGTCCATTATAAAGAAAGTCCATTATATGGAGGTGCTGTCATTCAATGACCCAAAATAACCAAAAACAAGTGAACATACAGAATTGCTTTCTCAAATTTACTGTCTGCTGTCTGCTTTCTCAAATTCAGCAGTTCTGCAAAGGTTTTTACCTTTTCCACGAGAAGAGGACCGTTAAGAGATATTCCTTTCGCTCGTATCTGCGTATACCATTTCAGTAGCACCTCATCAAGTTCGCCGTGTGCAGCAGTGCGGATCTTTTTCTTTTTGTTCGTCGCATTCTTTTCAAAAGCTTCTTTAACTTTATCTTTATTTGAAATTATATTCGAAACCGTTTGTTTTGACAAGGCGTAGTCAAGACATACCTTTGCCTGCTTCTGTCCGGCTTCTACCTTTTCTATTATCTCCACTTTTGTCGATAGGTCGATCGCTTTTCTTTTCCCCATTACTGTATCACGATGCACAGTGTAGGGAATGTAGATATGCTGTGGCCGCACGAGAGAGTCTGGACCCAACCTTTAAGCAGGCCCTTGTATACTAAATGTACGAGCGATCATCAACCGATCAATAGGTTAGACTGGCTGACATTTGGGAATCCCCAGTTTCTCTTTCGCGTACACGCTGAGGGATTTCCCAGTTTCTCTTTGCGGACAGCTGAGTGCATTCGGCTGTTTAAATGCAAATAATTGCCTGATATGATCGTTTTTGTTGACGAAATCTCGCTCGAAGTCCATTATAAGGACAGTATTTTTGCTCTCGGGACCTCGGAAAAAGTCCATTATAGAGAAAAGTCCATGAAAGGGAAGTCCATTATAAGGAGAGTTTTTTGTACATAAAATATATTGAATGATCACGGGATCGGCGAAAAAATCCATTATAGAGAGATGTCCATTATACAGGGGGTCCATTATAATGAGTCTACTGTATATGAATAATATACACACATATGCACATACATACTGTCGACCACTCTTCGTGGATTCACGATTCGCAGTTAATAAAATGCGACCTGCTTCTACTTCTACATAATACATCTATATATTTTAATAAAGAAATATACACACACACCACGCATGCACGCACGCATGCACACACAGTTTTATTTTGTATTAGGTTCAGAATATTTTTGGCTTTTCACCTTTTTAGAGGTGGCATTTTCGGTCTATCCAAATTGTTCGCAATGAGTGCTTCATTAACTACTTGTGAAATAATTAGATGGTTCAAGAGCAAATATCACCTCATAAACTCACCTGAAAATATATTCTTGAAATGTGATCCTCAGTTAATGAGGAACTCCTCTCTCAGGATTTCACACTTGAAGAGAGTGCAGTCTAAGATTCATATGTTGATATCTACTTATTCCTAAACGAATGGATTATGCAAAAAAATGAAACAAATTAATATTTGAAATTACAAGTGAAAATGTTTTTATCATGGTATATTCGATTTTAGCAATATGTTGCTTTGGTCATATAACTTTTGTGAGTTGTGTTCACGATTAGCTTTTAATAGCAGGGTGTGTATGGAGATACCTAACTGATCCACTTGAATGTAAAACATACAAGTTTGAAATTCATCTAGTGAGTATGTCAATGTTTATTTTTTTGGTCCACCTCTCACCTTTCGCATAGAAGGCTGAAAGAGTAACACGCTATTTTAAGACCATTTATAACATGAACCCCTGAGAAGTAAGCCAAACTATCCCAAATGCAGAGCCAAACTTAGTTAAGTGCATCAAGTAATCTTTTGAGGTCAGTACATCCTTGCTGTTAATGGCAATTCTGTGTAAAATGTTTGAAGCTGATACTGATCTTTGTTTCATGGAAGCTGAATTGGATCCTAAATGGGAAACTGAATTTGGGAATCAAAAGTAGTATCATGTGTTCTAATTCGCTTTACTTCTTGGGGAACTCATATTGTGTACAGATGAGGATGGGAGGAGATAGAAAGCATCAACGGGAAATACAATTTTAATAAAAAGCAAAGAAAGAAAAGGGGAGCCGGAAAATAATGCATTACAGTAAGAGGGAGGGAATGATGTTTGGAAAGAAAGAAAAGAAAGGCTGGAGAGGAGAAGAGTTAAAACGTAAACCATTCTTTTATATGTAATCTTTAGGTGGCCAATGAATCACATTCCTTTACAGATGTATTTCCCCCAATTCAAAGACAAGATCTCTGCGTCTTTGTATATCTCTTAAGTACCGAAGGGGTGGGGAGGGGGTGAGTGTTGTCTAACCTTGATGTTTGAAAAGCCCGAAAAACATGATTTTATGGTTTTTTTCTTTTTTAATGAAACGACAGGCATTCTGTGGCAGTAGAACAGAAACTAACAAGCACCCAGTGTTTAAGATGTTATTCACCAAATCACTCTGAGCTTCAAACATTGCACAAAGCATTCATCCACATGGAGTGTGGATATCCTTTGTGGGCTGGTGCCACTTGAATCTTGTCAATCTTGCATACCTGAAGGCATATATGCGAATTGGGGTTACTCAACAGGAAGCAGAGATGCAAGGCCTACTCCTCTCCCACCGCAGGCATTTGATAACCCAGCAATTTGCTATTGCCTCATATTTGGTCTCGCCCCACCTGCCCTCTTAACTATTTGTCCCTCACAAGCCGAACAAATCTATACTCGCTCAGCTCGAAACACAACCTTGTTATCTTCCACAAATCCTGGATAACTGCTCACCCCCACTCTTTTGTCCACCCCTTCTCTCCCCTGATCCTTGCAATCATATTCTTCTCTCCACTCTAAAATTGTGAACCAATGCCATCCATTCATTCTTTATACAATGTTGATGATGGGAAAGGTGATGCAAGGTATGAACTGGAAGTAGTGCAACAGGGCAAAAGCTAGACTCAATAAGTAAGGGAATTAATGAACAGGAAAAGATGAGATAGAAAGGAGGTAGGAGGGTTGGCTGAGGAAGATGGATCCATAGATCAGAGAAGTGAGGAGAAAAAAAACAGCAGTTGAGGTGTCCAGTCAGCATGGATTAGAAGCTTAACCAGGAGGGGGTTAACAGAAGATTGTGTGCATCATGGAGCTGAGGAAGGTCCAAGGGCTGAGGGAGAGCAGAGGGAGGCAGACCAGAGTTGAAGTGTTAAAAAAGAAAACATAACATCAGATGTGCCAGAAAAAAAAAACAAAAAAAACCCAAAACAAACACTGTTTTATTCATCATTAATTAATTTTTTATGTTTGGTCTCTCTTCTTTCAGATAATGATAGCTGAGGCCCTGCAGGAAACGATACCCTGGACAAATGAAGAATAGCCTTTTTCTGTAGAATCCTACACTGAAACGCAATCCTTCGTAAAAACAAAGAAAATTCAAGAGAAAATCACACCAACCCATTCTGGATGCCTTCAAGCAAGCATGACACCATTCTGGTTTGAAGATGAGGACAGTAAAGCCATGTCCATCAACTCTGAGTACCACATTAAAGTGCTGAATGAGTTCTGGGCTACGCTTGGTCACATGAGAAGCTTTTGAAGAGAAGAACAATGATGTCAGCAGGATGGGTCAACCCCTCACACCACAAATGAGTCCCGCAAGAGACCGAATGGCTGACGCTTCAGCGTCACATGCTCTGCATATTCCCCTGGTGCAAGTACACCAGATTTTTATCTTTGGGGATATGTCAAAGAATGTGTACACGGATAACCCTGAAAACATATTTGAACTGAAACGCAATCAGAGAGAAAGTTAGGTCCATCCCACTTGCCGAATGTTAGCGCATCATCAAAACCTTCGCCCGTCGTGCTCAAATCTGCACTCAGCGCAGAGGTAAACATTTGGAGCATGTGATTGACAGATTGCCAAACTAAAATCTTACAAGTTACGGCTCTGATGTTTGGTACACGTGTCACACAAAAATGTCTGAGAAATGGTTGGGGACACATTTAACCCTCTAGAGCCCCAGGGGTTATTTTTTTGTTCACCCAGAACATTTCGTGGGCTCTCGAGGGTTAAGTAACAAAATGGCTGCCAGTAAGCCATCTTGGATCTGATGTCAAAAAAAAAGAAAAGATGTGCATACGTAAGTCACCATTCATTATCTGTGTGCCAAGTTTGAATATCGGTAAATGTACATCAAAGAAATGGTTAAGGACGTGTTCAACATCGGGTTTTTTTTTTTTTAAACAAAAATGGCCGCTAGTCAGCCATCTTTGATTGCATCGTGAGACAAAATGATGTGCATATGTATACCATCATGTGTTGTCTTTGTGCCAAGTACAAATAAAATTGGGATATACATGTCCAAGATATGGTTGCAGACGCATGCGCGCGCACACGCACACACACGCACGCACACGCACACGCACACAAAAATAGACCAAATCCATAAGCCCCCGTTTCAGACCAAGTCCAATGAGGGCAAATAAAGGTTTCAAAGACTGCAGAAAAAAAAAAAAACAACCACAACTTTTTTGGAGGTTTACCGCTGTTGATGCACTCACTGTCTTTTACACCACGTTATTACTCACACTCGCCTGGTGTTGGCTTAGTGGTGAGGGTGGCTGGCTTGGGACCTTAGGGTCCCAGTTTTAGCCCCTGTCAACCATTGAATTAACACCAGGTGGGGTCAACTCAGCCGGTCATCCTTTCGTGGTCAGCAAGATGAGTACTAGTGTGCTGGGGTAATAACCATTCAGGGTAACCTGCATCGGAGTGGCGACCCATCCCGGACTGTATTCCTTGCCAATGAAACTGCTTCGGCAGCCCTATGCAGGTTTACGGCACGAAAGGAATGGTATTATCATTATTACTAGCCAATACCTCCCGTCACTTCGCCGACAGGAATACTGAGAGGGGGAGAAAGAAAGGGGAAGAGTGAGGAGGTGGGTGGGGAAAGAGGAGGGAGGGGGAGGGATGAGGGGTGGGGGAAGCTAAGACAGCAAGAGATGAGAGGAAGGGAAAGCAGACGGGTGGTGGAGCGTTAAATTACGATTCATACCGTCTCATCAAAATGCTTCTGCATAGAATAACAGTGAAGATGGAAAGAAAATAATGTCTGAAATCCATTTTCTACCAGTCATACTATAAATACCGCCCAGAGACAAACACAGCCCAGACACGTCCGAAGCCAAGCCATCTGGAAACAAACATGCCCAGAGACGTTCGGAGACAAATAGCGCCTGGATGCGTCCCGAGCCAAGCTGTCCAGAGAAAAAAAACACCGCTTGGACACATCTGGAGACAAACTCCTGGCCGGACATCAACACCACCCAGATGCATCCGGAGACAAACTCTGCCTGGACACGTCCAGAGCCAAGCTGTCCGGAGACAAACTCCTGGCTGACAGAAATACCACCCAGACGCGTCTGGAACAACCACTGTTCGGAGACAAACTCTGTCCGGACATAATCACCGCCTGGACATGTCGAGAGAGAGAAACAGAGAGAGCGAGGGGGAGAGAGAGTGAGGGGGGAGAGAGAGTGAGGGGAGAGAGAGAGTGAGGGGAGAGAGAGTGAGGGGAGAGAGCGTGAGGGGGAGAGAGAGTGAGGGGGAGAGAGCGTGAGGGGGAGAGAGCGTGAGGGGGAGAGAGAGTGAGGGGGAGAGAGAGTGAGGGGGGAGAGAGAGAGTGAGGGAGGAGAGAGAGTGAGGGGGGAGAGAGAGTGAGGGGGGAGAGAGAGTGAGGGGGGAGAGAGAGTGAGGGTGAGAGTGAGAGAGGAAGAGTTCAGTCCCACGCTACAGTACAGTGGTAATTCATGGGCCAAAAAAAGTGTAAAATAAATTTTATAAAAAGGTGTCACTGCGTATTACATCATTCATTTTAATTGATTACATGTATTCTGCTATTTTGATCCATTTCAGTTCTGTTACAACTTATAACAGCCAGGATTGCCTCCATGTGAGGTATGTCGCCTGATGTGTAAAATCATTAAAAACAAAAATACATGGTGTGAAGTAATTTTCTAAAATGTGTCGCTGCGTATGATGTCATTAACTTTAATTGAATACTTCTATTCTGCTACATGGTGTGAAATAATTCTATTTTGGGGATTTTGCGGGGGGGCGGGGAAAGGAGTGCGGCAGGAATTCTGAGGGAGGGGAAAGGGTGGTATGGGAGTCCAGATTGAGCTGGTATGGTGGGAGGAGGGAGGGAAGGTGTGGGGGAGGGAGGGGAAGGTGTGGGAGAGGGAGGGGAAGGTGTGGGAGAGGGAGGGGAATGGGTGGGGTGGGAGTCCAGAGGGGGTGTGGTGGGGAGGGAGGAGGGAGGAGAAGGGGTGGGGTGGGATTCCGGAAGGAGGGTGGTGGGGTGGGAGGAGCGAGGTGAAGGGGTGGGGTGGGATTCCAGAAGGAGGGTGGTGGGGTGGGAGGAAAGAGGTGAAGGGGTGGGGTGGGATTCTGGAAGGAGGATGGTGGGGTGGGAGGAGGGAGGTGAAGGGGTCAGGTGGGATTCCGGAAGGAGGGTGGTGGGGTGGGAGGAAAGAGGTGAGGGGGTGGGGTGGGATTCTGGAAGGAGGATGGTGGGGTGGGAGGAGGGAGGTGAAGGGGTGGGGTGGGAGTCTGGAAGGAGGGTGGTGGGGTGGGACGAGGCAGAGGGAGGGGTGGGATGATTTAGGGAAAGGGGTGGAAAAAAGGACCCACCGTTGCCAGGTTCCTTTGCGAGTTAATATACAGATCAGATTAAATTATACTTACCTGCAGCAATTTTTATATAATCTTGCAATGCTGAACCTGGAGAAAAACAACACAGAGCTCCAGGAGATTCAACAGATGCAAGTGATAAAAGTTGTAAAATTTGGTGTGTTATTCTCTTGCTACGGAAAGGCTTCTCGGGGTTAAGATTGTATAGTTGAGAAATAATTATTTCCTTTGTGCATATATTAGCATAAGCGTGAGATCGGATTATGCGTCAATATTTGCATCGAAAGCTGTTGGCTTCCCTCAATAATGTTTGTGTCTAAGATAGCTATTCGCTTAAAACCCCCTTTTAAAATGTTCTTTCCTATGGAATTCTGTCATAAGTGCTTTATCAGGAGATTCATCCTCACAACACAGTGAAGGCATGAGTTTTGGTGCAAAGGCGCAGATTTTGGCAAGCAGGTGAGCCCCAGACATTTGAAAGAGGCTCCCCTTGGTTAATGGCCAACCGCCAATTGTTGTGGGGTAATCAGGGAGAGGCTACGTCAAGGTGCGGGGCATTGCGGAAGCCTTTAAAAAGCCGTATGCGCATCCAGTCTGGGCTTCTTTGATTGGGTTCTTAACCGATGTGGGGTTAGTCTGTGCTTTGATTTGTAGTTCCTTGCCATGGTTCGTTCATTACCAGTGAAGCTCAGGCCAGTTCAGTTGGGGGCCAGATGGTGTTGGAGCAGGAGTTGGTCCAGGAGGAGCTTCTGAGGCCCCGACATGCTGCTGCAGAGACACCTTTTTGATTCCCACCATTTAAGCCATGCTGCGGTCCATGCGTTGGGGCTGGCTCAGGTCGATCACATGGCCCACATTGAGACGCGACTGGTATTCCATTGCCTTGTCATTTCTCCCTGGTCTTTCTCCTGTGGTATGCCTGGGGCCTGTTAACCCGATCTGGGCTGGGATATTGTGAAAATTTAGTGTCCCCCCCCCAACCTACGTAGATTGGGTGAAGGCTTAGTTTGATAAGGACCATCATATGTATGATACCAGTGGCATGTATTTCGTATTGTAAATAAAATTATGTAAAATGTTTCCTTGTTCTCCGTTTTCTCTTCCCTGTTTAACTCGAGGGGGAGCACTTGGTCGAGTGCAAAACCTCCGCCGCCAATACTGCTAGGTCACTCAAGTGAACCTGATATCCTATTCATTCAATTTGACGTCAACAGTGCTCAGAGTTATAGTTTGCAACTTTCCCTTTTACTTTTAACTTTTACATACTCAATTCATTGATCAAAACCAGATTCCTTGAGACAGAAATTGATTTTACGTGGGTATATCCACCTGAAGTTACAAAATCAGCCGCAATTATAATTTTGGCATGTTTTTTTGTTGGAAATCACTTATAACATGTAGAAATGCAAAAAAAAAATAAATAAAAAAAATCGAAATTTTGTTTAAAAAAAAGTTGCAAAAATTTTTTTTTTCTCTAACAATTTTTTTTTGGGAGGGGGGGTTGGAAATCACTTAAAACATGTAGAAATGCAAAAAAAAAAAATTCAAATATTTTTTCAAAATGGCCGCCATAGCGGCCATATTGGATTTTGGACAGAGTCCAAAATCTAATGGCATGATCCTTGGACCATACCTAATCCCCCCACCAAGTTTCGTCGAAATCCGTCGAGGAGTTTTTCCGTAATACTGTTCACAAACAAACAAACAAATAAAAACCAATGTAACCCCCAGGGTGACCCGTATCTTGCCAAAATGTGACCACGTGAAACTTCTTTAAGGTCACACTGAGGTGAACAGAGCTGCTATCCACCAGGAGCGACTCCTTGAGGAATATCTATCTACGAGAGATTCCGATGAGAATCGTTCAACAAAATATGCGTTTGCCTCGTAACGTTACCAAATGACGTCATAATGTCTCAAGCTTGACATATCTAGAAAGCACTCATCGAGTTGTTCAATTTGAGGTATTACACGATATGGTACATAAGATTTCAAAATTTGACCTTGGGGTCAAAAACTTTCGACCTCCAGCGCTAACCATGAAGGTCAAGTCAGATCGCCACCAAAAATTAATCAGCTGAGCGCCAGACCATGAACTATATTCCCATGAAGTTTGAAGACTATCCGATCAAAATTACTCAAAAAATAAGGGTTTCGTCGACTCCCCTGATTTGTGACAAAGTGACCTTGACCTTGACCTTCAAAATTTTATGCGCTGAAAGGGACCTCTATAGGACTCTGATATGCGAAGTTACAACAAAAAAATAAATAAACAAGCAGTCATAGACTGGTACTTACGAAATCGTCAACTTGACCTCTGACCTTGTCTAATAAAAGCTGTCTCTAGAGAAGGTAGCGAAGCAAACCAGAAGTTTCTACGATGATTCTGTACCAAACCATCAAAAATCGAATCTTTTGGATGTTTGACCTCACTGTGACCTTGACCTTTGACCGATTTTGACCAAAATCTAATACGCGCAAGCCACCACCCTCCTGAATCAAGTGGTGTAATTTGACATTGGTAGCTTCTTCCGTTCTCGAGTTATCATTTTTTGGATGTTTGACCTCACTGTGACCTTGACCTTTGACCGATTTTGACCAAAATCTAATCAGCACTAGCCATCACCCTCCTGAATCACGTGGTGTAATTTGACATTGGTAGCTTCTTCTGTTCTCGAGTTATCTGTACCAAACCATCAAAAATCGAAGGTTTTGGATGTTTGACCTCACTGTGACCTTGACCTTTGACCGATTTTGACCAAAATATAATCAGCACTAGCCATCACCCTCCTGAATCACGTGGTGTAATTTGACATTGGTAGCTTCTTCCGTTCTCGAGTTATCGTGCCTACAAACAAACAAAGAGTCATAGACTGGTACTTACGAAATCGTCAACTTGACCACTGACCTTGTCTAATAAAAGCTGTCTCGAGAGAACGTAGCGACGCAAACAAGAAGTTTCTGAGATGATTCTGTACCAAACCATCAAACATCGAATGTTTTGGATGTTTGACCTCACTGTGACCTTGACCTTTGACCGATTTTGACCAAAATCTAATCAGCGCGAGCCACCACTCTCCTGAATCACGTGGTGTAATTTGACATTGGTAGCTTCTTCCGTTCTCGAGTTATCGTGCCTACAAAGAAACAAACAAACAAACAAACAGAAACGGAAGGCATCAATATACTTTTGAAAGCTTTAGATTTCGTAAGTTATAAATAAATAAAAACATACAAGCTGACTAACATATCTTGCAAATACTTCATTTTGGCAAGATAAAACACCAATGTCACCCCCAGGGTGACCAGTATCTTGCCAAAATGTGAATGAGTGACTTATTTATTCGATTAAAGTTACTCAAAAAATAAGGGTTTCGTCAACCTTGATGCTTGACCTTTTTGTGACCTTGACTTTTGACCTTGACATTTTCATACGGTTAATGGTATCTCTCCAGGACCGTTGTACATGAAATATCAAGAGATTTTGATGAGAACTGAGGAAATAAAATTTTCATGAAAAATCCGTTTTTTCATCATGACGTCATCAAATGACGTCATAGCATCAAACTTTTGACAGATCTGGAAAGCACTTATCAGGCGCTTTCATATGAGGTATTACTCGATATGGTATCTAAGATTTCAAAATTTGACCTTGGGGTCAAAAACTTTCGACCTCCAGCACTAACCATGAAGGTCAAGGCCGATCGCCACCAAAAATTAATCAGCTGAGCGCCAGGCCATGAACTATATTCCCATGAAGTTTGAAGACGATCCGATCAAAATTACTCAAAAAAATTAAGGGTTTCGTCGACTCCCCTGATGTGCGACAACGTGACCTTGACCTTTGACCTTGACCTTCAAACTTTTATGTGCTGAATGGGACCTCTATAGGACTCTGATATGCGAAGTTACAAAAATTTCCAATGATAACTGTGCTCTGCAGAGTGATCGATACGTGATTACAGACAAACAAACAAACAAAAAAAAAAACATACAAGCTGACTAACATATCTTGCAAAAACTTCGTTTTGGCAAGATAACAAACAGAAAGGGGTGAAAACAGTAACCTCCGATCTTCGATGCCGGAGGTTAAAAAACACACATGAATTCACTGGGTTTCCATTGAGTATTTGAGTTAACCCGATTAATAAATCCACTTAATGGACAGATTTGACAGAATG
>NC_140963.1:130753542-130776542 GCF_056783735.1 Eptatretus burgeri | reverse complement strand
CACACACACACACACACACACACACACACACACACACACACACACACACACACACACACACACACACACACACACACACACACACACACACACACACACACACACACACACACACACACACACACACACACACACACCACACACACACACACACACACACACACACACACACACACACACACACACACACACACACACACACACACACACACACACACACACACACACACACACACACACACACACACACACACACACACACACACACACACACACACACACACACACACACACACACACACACACACACACACACACACACACACACACACACACACACACACACACACACACACACACACACACACACACACACACACACACACACACACACACACACACACACACACACACACACACACACACACACACACACACACACACACACACACACACACACACACACACACACACACACACACACACACACACACACACACACACACACACACACACACACACACACACACACACACACACACACACACACACACACACACACACACACACACACACACACACACACACACACACACACACACACACACACACACACACACACACACACACACACACACACACACACACACACACACACACACACACACACACACACACACACACACACACACACACACACACACACACACACACACACACACACACACACACACACACACACACACACACACACACACACACACACACACACACACACACACACACACACACACACACACACACACACACACACACACACACACACACACACACACACACACACACACACACACACACACACACACACACACACACACACACACACACACACACACACACACACACACACACACACACACACACACACACACACACACACACACACACACACACACACACACACACACACACACACACACACACACACACACACACACACACACAACACACACACACACACACACACACACACACACACACACACACACACACACACACACACACACACACACACACACACACACACACACACACACACACACACACACACACACACACACACACACACACACACACACACACACACACACACACACACACACACACACACACACACACACACACACACACACACACACACACACACACACACACACACACACACACACACACACACACACACACACACACACACACACACACACACACACACACACACACACACACACACACACACACACACACACACACACACACACACACACACACACACACACACACACACACACACACACACACACACACACACACACACACACACACACACACACACACACACACACACACACACACACACACACACACACACACACACACACACACACACACACACACACACACACACACACACACACACACACACACACACACACACACACACACACACACACACACACACACACACACACACACACACACACACACACACACACACACACACACACACACACACACACACACACACACACACACACACACACACACACACACACACACACACACACACACACACACACACACACACACACACACACACACACACACACACACACACACACACACACACACACACACACACACACACACACACACACACACACACACACACACACACACACACACACACACACACACACACACACACACACACACACACACACACACACACACACACACACACACACACACACACACACACACACACACACACACACACACACACACACACACACACACACACACACACACACACACACACACACACACACACACACACACACACACACACACACACACACACACACACACACACACACACACACACACACACACACACACACACACACACACACACACACACACACACACACACACACACACACACACACACACACACACACACACACACACACACACACACACACACACACACACACACACACACACACACACACACACACACACACACACACACACACACACACACACACACACACACACACACACACACACACACACACACACACACACACACACACACACACACACACACACACACACACACACACACACACACACACACACACACACACACACACACACACACACACACACACACACACACACACACACACACACACACACACACACACACACACACACACACACACACACACACACACACACACACACACACACACACACACACACACACACACACACACACACACACACACACACACACACACACACACACACACACACACACACACACACACACACACACACACACACACACACACACACACACACACACACACACACACACACACACACACACACACACACACACACACACACACACACACACACACACACACACACACACACACACACACACACACACACACACACACACACACACACACACACACACACACACACACACACACACACACACACACACACACACACACACACACACACACACACACACACACACACACACACACACACACACACACACACACACACACACACACACACACACACACACACACACACACACACACACACACACACACACACACACACACACACACACACACACACACACACACACACACACACACACACACACACACACACACACACACACACACACACACACACACACACACACACACACACACACACACACACACACACACACACACACACACACACACACACACACACACACACACACACACACACACACACACACACACACACACACACACACACACACACACACACACACACACACACACACACACACACACACACACACACACACACACACACACACACACACACACACACACACACACACACACACACACACACACACACACACACACACACACACACACACACACACACACACACACACACACACACACACACACACACACACACACACACACACACACACACACACACACACACACACACACACACACACACACACACACACACACACACACACACACACACACACACACACACACACACACACACACACACACACACACACACACACACACACACACACACACACACACACACACACACACACACACACACACACACACACACACACACACACACACACACACACACACACACACACACACACACACACACACACACACACACACACACACACACACACACACACACACACACACACACACACACACACACACACACACACACACACACACACACACACACACACACACACACACACACACACACACACACACACACACACACACACACACACACACACACACACACACACACACACACACACACACACACACACACACACACACACACACACACACACACACACACACACACACACACACACACACACACACACACACACACACACACACACACACACACACACACACACACACACACACACACACACACACACACACACACACACACACACACACACACACACACACACACACACACACACACACACACACACACACACACACACACACACACACACACACACACACACACACACACACACACACACACACACACACACACACACACACACACACACACACACACACACACACACACACACACACACACACACACACACACACACACACACACACACACACACACACACACACACACACACACACACACACACACACACACACACACACACACACACACACACACACACACACACACACACACACACACACACACACACACACACACACACACACACACACACACACACACACACACACACACACACACACACACACACACACACACACACACACACACACACACACACACACACACACACACACACACACACACACACACACACACACACACACACACACACACACACACACACACACACACACACACACACACACACACACACACACACACACACACACACACACACACACACACACACACACACACACACACACACACACACACACACACACACACACACACACACACACACACACACACACACACACACACACACACACACACACACACACACACACACACACACACACACACACACACACACACACACACACACACACACACACACACACACACACACACACACACACACACACACACACACACACACACACACACACACACACACACACACACACACACACACACACACACACACACACACACACACACACACACACACACACACACACACACACACACACACACACACACACACACACACACACACACACACACACACACACACACACACACACACACACACACACACACACACACACACACACACACACACACACACACACACACACACACACACACACACACACACACACACACACACACACACACACACACACACACACACACACACACACACACACACACACACACACACACACACACACACACACACACACACACACACACACACACACACACACACACACACACACACACACACACACACACACACACACACACACACACACACACACACACACACACACACACACACACACACACACACACACACACACACACACACACACACACACACACACACACACACACACACACACACACACACACACACACACACACACACACACACACACACACACACACACACACACACACACACACACACACACACACACACACACACACACACACACACACACACACACACACACACACACACACACACACACACACACACACACACACACACACACACACACACACACACACACACACACACACACACACACACACACACACACACACACACACACACACACACACACACACACACACACACACACACACACACACACACACACACACACACACACACACACACACACACACACACACACACACACACACACACACACACACACACACACACACACACACACACACACACACACACACACACACACACACACACACACACACACACACACACACACACACACACACACACACACACACACACACACACACACACACACACACACACACACACACACACACACACACACACACACACACACACACACACACACACACACACACACACACACACACACACACACACACACACACACACACACACACACACACACACACACACACACACACACACACACACACACACACACACACACACACACACACACACACACACACACACACACACACACACACACACACACACACACACACACACACACACACACACACACACACACACACACACACACACACACACACACACACACACACACACACACACACACACACACACACACACACACACACACACACACACACACACACACACACACACACACACACACACACACACACACACACACACACACACACACACACACACACACACACACACACACACACACACACACACACACACACACACACACACACACACACACACACACACACACACACACACACACACACACACACACACACACACACACACACACACACACACACACACACACACACACACACACACACACACACACACACACACACACACACACACACACACACACACACACACACACACACACACACACACACACACACACACACACACACACACACACACACACACACACACACACACACACACACACACACACACACACACACACACACACACACACACACACACACACACACACACACACACACACACACACACACACACACACACACACACACACACACACACACACACACACACACACACACACACACACACACACACACACACACACACACACACACACACACACACACACACACACACACACACACACACACACACACACACACACACACACACACACACACACACACACACACACACACACACACACACACACACACACACACACACACACACACACACACACACACACACACACACACACACACACACACACACACACACACACACACACACACACACACACACACACACACACACACACACACACACACACACACACACACACACACACACACACACACACACACACACACACACACACACACACACACACACACACACACACACACACACACACACACACACACACACACACACACACACACACACACACACACACACACACACACACACACACACACACACACACACACACACACACACACACACACACACACACACACACACACACACACACACACACACACACACACACACACACACACACACACACACACACACACACACACACACACACACACACACACACACACACACACACACACACACACACACACACACACACACACACACACACACACACACACACACACACACACACACACACACACACACACACACACACACACACACACACACACACACACACACACACACACACACACACACACACACACACACACACACACACACACACACACACACACACACACACACACACACACACACACACACACACACACACACACACACACACACACACACACACACACACACACACACACACACACACACACACACACACACACACACACACACACACACACACACACACACACACACACACACACACACACACACACACACACACACACACACACACACACACACACACACACACACACACACACACACACACACACACACACACACACACACACACACACACACACACACACACACACACACACACACACACACACACACACACACACACACACACACACACACACACACACACACACACACACACACACACACACACACACACACACACACACACACACACACACACACACACACACACACACACACACACACACACACACACACACACACACACACACACACACACACACACACACACACACACACACACACACACACACACACACACACACACACACACACACACACACACACACACACACACACACACACACACACACACACACACACACACACACACACACACACACACACACACACACACACACACACACACACACACACACACACACACACACACACACACACACACACACACACACACACACACACACACACACACACACACACACACACACACACACACACACACACACACACACACACACACACACACACACACACACACACACACACACACACACACACACACACACACACACACACACACACACACACACACACACACACACACACACACACACACACACACACACACACACACACACACACACACACACACACACACACACACACACACACACACACACACACACACACACACACACACACACACACACACACACACACACACACACACACACACACACACACACACACACACACACACACACACACACACACACACACACACACACACACACACACACACACACACACACACACACACACACACACACACACACACACACACACACACACACACACACACACACACACACACACACACACACACACACACACACACACACACACACACACACACACACACACACACACACACACACACACACACACACACACACACACACACACACACACACACACACACACACACACACACACACACACACACACACACACACACACACACACACACACACACACACACACACACACACACACACACACACACACACACACACACACACACACACACACACACACACACACACACACACACACACACACACACACACACACACACACACACACACACACACACACACACACACACACACACACACACACACACACACACACACACACACACACACACACACACACACACACACACACACACACACACACACACACACACACACACACACACACACACACACACACACACACACACACACACACACACACACACACACACACACACACACACACACACACACACACACACACACACACACACACACACACACACACACACACACACACACACACACACACACACACACACACACACACACACACACACACACACACACACACACACACACACACACACACACACACACACACACACACACACACACACACACACACACACACACACACACACACACACACACACACACACACACACACACACACACACACACACACACACACACACACACACACACACACACACACACACACACACACACACACACACACACACACACACACACACACACACACACACACACACACACACACACACACACACACACACACACACACACACACACACACACACACACACACACACACACACACACACACACACACACACACACACACACACACACACACACACACACACACACACACACACACACACACACACACACACACACACACACACACACACACACACACACACACACACACACACACACACACACACACACACACACACACACACACACACACACACACACACACACACACACACACACACACACACACACACACACACACACACACACACACACACACACACACACACACACACACACACACACACACACACACACACACACACACACACACACACACACACACACACACACACACACACACACACACACACACACACACACACACACACACACACACACACACACACACACACACACACACACACACACACACACACACACACACACACACACACACACACACACACACACACACACACACACACACACACACACACACACACACACACACACACACACACACACACACACACACACACACACACACACACACACACACACACACACACACACACACACACACACACACACACACACACACACACACACACACACACACACACACACACACACACACACACACACACACACACACACACACACACACACACACACACACACACACACACACACACACACACACACACACACACACACACACACACACACACACACACACACACACACACACACACACACACACACACACACACACACACACACACACACACACACACACACACACACACACACACACACACACACACACACACACACACACACACACACACACACACACACACACACACACACACACACACACACACACACACACACACACACACACACACACACACACACACACACACACACACACACACACACACACACACACACACACACACACACACACACACACACACACACACACACACACACACACACACACACACACACACACACACACACACACACACACACACACACACACACACACACACACACACACACACACACACACACACACACACACACACACACACACACACACACACACACACACACACACACACACACACACACACACACACACACACACACACACACACACACACACACACACACACACACACACACACACACACACACACACACACACACACACACACACACACACACACACACACACACACACACACACACACACACACACACACACACACACACACACACACACACACACACACACACACACACACACACACACACACACACACACACACACACACACACACACACACACACACACACACACACACACACACACACACACACACACACACACACACACACACACACACACACACACACACACACACACACACACACACACACACACACACACACACACACACACACACACACACACACACACACACACACACACACACACACACACACACACACACACACACACACACACACACACACACACACACACACACACACACACACACACACACACACACACACACACACACACACACACACACACACACACACACACACACACACACACACACACACACACACACACACACACACACACACACACACACACACACACACACACACACACACACACACACACACACACACACACACACACACACACACACACACACACACACACACACACACACACACACACACACACACACACACACACACACACACACACACACACACACACACACACACACACACACACACACACACACACACACACACACACACACACACACACACACACACACACACACACACACACACACACACACACACACACACACACACACACACACACACACACACACACACACACACACACACACACACACACACACACACACACACACACACACACACACACACACACACACACACACACACACACACACACACACACACACACACACACACACACACACACACACACACACACACACACACACACACACACACACACACACACACACACACACACACACACACACACACACACACACACACACACACACACACACACACACACACACACACACACACACACACACACACACACACACACACACACACACACACACACACACACACACACACACACACACACACACACACACACACACACACACACACACACACACACACACACACACACACACACACACACACACACACACACACACACACACACACACACACACACACACACACACACACACACACACACACACACACACACACACACACACACACACACACACACACACACACACACACACACACACACACACACACACACACACACACACACACACACACACACACACACACACACACACACACACACACACACACACACACACACACACACACACACACACACACACACACACACACACACACACACACACACACACACACACACACACACACACACACACACACACACACACACACACACACACACACACACACACACACACACACACACACACACACACACACACACACACACACACACACACACACACACACACACACACACACACACACACACACACACACACACACACACACACACACACACACACACACACACACACACACACACACACACACACACACACACACACACACACACACACACACACACACACACACACACACACACACACACACACACACACACACACACACACACACACACACACACACACACACACACACACACACACACACACACACACACACACACACACACACACACACACACACACACACACACACACACACACACACACACACACACACACACACACACACACACACACACACACACACACACACACACACACACACACACACACACACACACACACACACACACACACACACACACACACACACACACACACACACACACACACACACACACACACACACACACACACACACACACACACACACACACACACACACACACACACACACACACACACACACACACACACACACACACACACACACACACACACACACACACACACACACACACACACACACACACACACACACACACACACACACACACACACACACACACACACACACACACACACACACACACACACACACACACACACACACACACACACACACACACACACACACACACACACACACACACACACACACACACACACACACACACACACACACACACACACACACACACACACACACACACACACACACACACACACACACACACACACACACACACACACACACACACACACACACACACACACACACACACACACACACACACACACACACACACACACACACACACACACACACACACACACACACACACACACACACACACACACACACACACACACACACACACACACACACACACACACACACACACACACACACACACACACACACACACACACACACACACACACACACACACACACACACACACACACACACACACACACACACACACACACACACACACACACACACACACACACACACACACACACACACACACACACACACACACACACACACACACACACACACACACACACACACACACACACACACACACACACACACACACACACACACACACACACACACACACACACACACACACACACACACACACACACACACACACACACACACACACACACACACACACACACACACACACACACACACACACACACACACACACACACACACACACACACACACACACACACACACACACACACACACACACACACACACACACACACACACACACACACACACACACACACACACACACACACACACACACACACACACACACACACACACACACACACACACACACACACACACACACACACACACACACACACACACACACACACACACACACACACACACACACACACACACACACACACACACACACACACACACACACACACACACACACACACACACACACACACACACACACACACACACACACACACACACACACACACACACACACACACACACACACACACACACACACACACACACACACACACACACACACACACACACACACACACACACACACACACACACACACACACACACACACACACACACACACACACACACACACACACACACACACACACACACACACACACACACACACACACACACACACACACACGCCACACACACACACACACACACACACACACACACACACACACACACACACACACACACACACACACACACACACACACACACACACACACACACACACACACACACACACACACACACACACACACACACACACACACACACACACACACACACACACACACACACACACACACACACACACACACACACACACACACACACACACACACACACACACACACACACACACACACACACACACACACACACACACACACACACACACACACACACACACACACACATGCCACACACACACACACACACACACACACACACACACACACACACACACACACACACACACACACACACACACACACACACACACACACACACACACACACACACACACACACACACACACACACACACACACACACACACACACACACACACACACACACACACACACACACACACACACACACACACACACACACACACACACACACACACACACACACACACACACACACACACACACACACACACACACACACACACACACACACACACACACACACACACACACACACACACACACACACACACACACACACACACACACACACACACACACATGCCACACACACACACACACACACACACACACACACACACACACACACACACACACACACACACACACACACACACACACACACACACACACACACACACACACACACACACACACACACACACACACACACACACACACACACACACACACACACACATGCCACACACACACACACACACACACACACACACACACACACACACACACACACACACACACACACACACACACACACACACACACACACACACACACACACACACACACACACACACACACACACACACACACACACACACACACACACACACACACACACACACACACACACACACACACACACACACACACACACACACACACACACACACACACACACACACACACACACACACACACACACACACACACACACACACACACACACACACACACACACACACACACACACACACACACACACACACACACACACACACACACACACACACACACACACACACACACACACACACACACACACACACACACACACACACACACACACACACACACACACACACACACACACACACACACACACACACACACACACACACACACACACACACACACACACACATGCCACACACACACACACACACACACACACACACACACACACACACACACACACACACACACACACACACACACACACACACACACACACACACACACACACACACACACACACACACACACACACACACACACACACACACACACACACACACACACACACACACACACACACACACACACACACACACACACACACACACACACACACACACACACACACACACACACACACACACACACACACACACACACACACACACACACACACACACACACACACACACACACACACACACACACACACACACACACACACACACACACACACACACACACACACACACACACACACACACACACACACACACACACACACACACACACACACACACACACACACACACACACACACACACACACACACACACACACACACACACACACACACACACACACACACACACACACACACACACACACACACACACACACACACACACACACACACACACACACACACACACACACACACACACACACACACACACACACACACACACACACACACACACACACACACACACACACACACACACACACACACACACACACACACACACACACACACACACACACACACACACACACACACACACACACACACACACACACACACACACACACACACACACACACACACACACACACACACACACACACACACACACACACACACACACACACACACACACACACACACACACACACACACACACACACACACACACACACACACACACACACACACACACACACACACACACACACACACACACACACACACACACACACACACACACACACACACACACACACACACACACGCCACACACACACACACACACACACACACACACACACACACACACACACACACACACACACACACACACACACACACACACACACACACACACACACACACACACACACACACACACACACACACACACACACACACACACACACACACACACACACACACACACACACACACACACACACACACACACACACACACACACACACACACACACACACACACACACACACACACACACACACACACACACACACACACACACACACACACACACACACACACACACACACACACACACACACACACACACACACACACACACACACACACACACACACACACACACACACACACACACACACACACACACACACACACACACACACACACACACACACACACACACACACACACACACACACACACACACACACACACACACACACACACACACACACACACACACACACACACACACACACACACACACACACACACACACACACACACACACACACACACACACACACACACACACACACACACACACACACACACACACACACACACACACACACACACACACACACACACACACACACACACACACACACACACACACACACACACACACACACACACACACACACACACACACACACACACACACACACACACACACACACACACACACACACACACACACACACACACACACACACACACACACACACACACACACACACACACACACACACACACACACACACACACACACACACACACACACACACACACACACACACACACACACACACACACACACACACACACACACACACACACACACACACACACACACACACACACACACACACACACACACACACACACACACACACACACACACACACACACACACACACACACACACACACACACACACACACACACACACACACACACACACACACACACACACACACACACACACACACACACACACACACACACACACACACACACACACACACACACACACACACACACACACACACACACACACACACACACACACACACACACACACACACACACACACACACACACACACACACACACACACACACACACACACACACACACACACACACACACACACACACACACACACACACACACACACACACACACACACACACACACACACACACACACACACACACACACACACACACACACACACACACACACACACACACACACACACACACACACACACACACACACACACACACACACACACACACACACACACACACACACACACACACACACACACACACACACACACACACACACACACACACACACACACACACACACACACACACACACACACACACACACACACACACACACACACACACACACACACACACACACACACACACACACACACACACACACACACACACACACACACACACACACACACACACACACACACACACACACACACACACACACACACACACACACACACACACACACACACACACACACACACACACACACACACACACACACACACACACACACACACACACACACACACACACACACACACACACACACACACACACACACACACACACACACACACACACACACACACACACACACACACACACACACACACACACACACACACACACACACACACACACACACACACACACACACACACACACACACACACACACACACACACACACACACACACACACACACACACACACACACACACACACACACACACACACACACACACACACACACACACACACACACACACACACACACACACACACACACACACACACACACACACACACACACACACACACACACACACACACACACACACACACACACACACACACACACACACACACACACACACACACACACACACACACACACACACACACACACACACACACACACACACACACACACACACACACACACACACACACACACACACACACACACACACACACACACACACACACACACACACACACACACACACACACACACACACACACACACACACACACACACACACACACACACACACACACACACACACACACACACACACACACACACACACACACACACACACACACACACACACACACACACACACACACACACACACACACACACACACACACACACACACACACACACACACACACACACACACACACACACACACACACACACACACACACACACACACACACACACACACACACACACACACACACACACACACACACACACACACACACACACACACACACACACACACACACACACACACACACACACACACACACACACACACACACACACACACACACACACACACACACACACACACACACACACACACACACACACACACACACACACACACACACACACACACACACACACACACACACACACACACACACACACACACACACACACACACACACACACACACACACACACACACACACACACACACACACACACACACACACACACACACACACACACACACACACACACACACACACACACACACACACACACACACACACACACACACACACACACACACACACACACACACACACACACACACACACACACACACACACACACACACACACACACACACACACACACACACACACACACACACACACACACACACACACACACACACACACACACACACACACACACACACACACACACACACACACACACACACACACACACACACACACACACACACACACACACACACACACACACACACACACACACACACACACACACACACACACACACACACACACACACACACACACACACACACACACACACACACACACACACACACACACACACACACACACACACACACACACACACACACACACACACACACACACACACACACACACACACACACACACACACACACACACACACACACACACACACACACACACACACACACACACACACACACACACACACACACACACACACACACACACACACACACACACACACACACACACACACACACACACACACACACACACACACACACACACACACACACACACACACACACACACACACACACACACACACACACACACACACACACACACACACACACACACACACACACACACACACACACACACACACACACACACACACACACACACACACACACACACACACACACACACACACACACACACACACACACACACACACACACACACACACACACACACACACACACACACACACACACACACACACACACACACACACACACACACACACACACACACACACACACACACACACACACATGCCACACACACACACACACACACACACACACACACACACACACACACACACACACACACACACACACACACACACACACACACACACACACACACACACACACACACACACACACACACACACACACACACACACACACACACACACACACACACACACACACACACACACACACACACACACACACACACACACACACACACACACACACACACACACACACACACACACACACACACACACACACACACACACACACACACACACACACACACACACACACACACACACACACACACACACACACACACACACACACACACACACACACACACACACACACACACACACACACACACACACACACACACACACACACACACACACACACACACACACACACACACACACACACACACACACACACACACACACACACACACACACACACACACACACACACACACACACACACACACACACACACACACACACACACACACACACACACACACACACACACACACACACACACACACACACACACACACACACACACACACACACACACACACACACACACACACACACACACACACACACACACACACACACACACACACACACACACACACACACACACACACACACACACACACACACACACACACACACACACACACACACACACACACACACACACACACACACACACACACACACACACACACACACACACACACACACACACACACACACACACACACACACACACACACACACACACACACACACACACACACACACACACACACACACACACACACACACACACACACACACACACACACACACACACACACACACACACACACACACACACACACACACACACACACACACACACACACACACACACACACACACACACACACACACACACACACACACACACACACACACACACACACACACACACACACACACACACACACACACACACACACACACACACACACACACACACACACACACACACACACACACACACACACACACACACACACACACACACACACACACACACACACACACACACACACACACACACACACACACACACACACACACACACACACACACACACACACACACACACACACACACACACACACACACACACACACACACACACACACACACACACACACACACACACACACACACACACACACACACACACACACACACACACACACACACACACACACACACACACACACACACACACACACACACACACACACACACACACACACACACACACACACACACACACACACACACACACACACACACACACACACACACACACACACACACACACACACACACACACACACACACACACACACACACACACACACACACACACACACACACACACACACACACACACACACACACACACACACACACACACACACACACACACACACACACACACACACACACACACACACACACACACACACACACACACACACACACACACACACACACACACACACACACACACACACACACACACACACACACACACACACACACACACACACACACACACACACACACACACACACACACACACACACACACACACACACACACACACACACACACACACACACACACACACACACACACACACACACACACACACACACACACACACACACACACACACACACACACACACACACACACACACACACACACACACACACACACACACACACACACACACACACACACACACACACACACACACACACACACACACACACACACACACACACACACACACACACACACACACACACACACACACACACACACACACACACACACACACACACACACACACACACACACACACACACACACACACACACACACACACACACACACACACACACACACACACACACACACACACACACACACACACACACACACACACACACACACACACACACACACACACACACACACACACACACACACACACACACACACACACACACACACACACACACACACACACACACACACACACACACACACACACACACACACACACACACACACACACACACACACACACACACACACACACACACACACACACACACACACACACACACACACACACACACACACACACACACACACACACACACACACACACACACACACACACACACACACACACACACACACACACACACACACACACACACACACACACACACACACACACACACACACACACACACACACACACACACACACACACACACACACACACACACACACACACACACACACACACACACACACACACACACACACACACACACACACACACACACACACACACACACACACACACACACACACACACACACACACACACACACACACACACACACACACACACACACACACACACACACACACACACACACACACACACACACACACACACACACACACACACACACACACACACACACACACACACACACACACACACACACACACACACACACACACACACACACACACACACACACACACACACACACACACACACACACACACACACACACACACACACACACACACACACACACACACACACACACACACACACACACACACACACACACACACACACACACACACACACACACACACACACACACACACACACACACACACACACACACACACACACACACACACACACACACACACACACACACACACACACACACACACACACACACACACACACACACACACACACACACACACACACACACACACACACACACACACACACACACACACACACACACACACACACACACACACACACACACACACACACACACACACACACACACACACACACACACACACACACACACACACACACACACACACACACACACACACACACACACACACACACACACACACACACACACACACACACACACACACACACACACACACACACACACACACACACACACACACACACACACACACACACACACACACACACACACACACACACACACACACACACACACACACACACACACACACACACACACACACACACACACACACACACACACACACACACACACACACACACACACACACACACACACACACACACACACACACACACACACACACACACACACACACACACACACACACACACACACACACACACACACACACACACACACACACACACACACACACACACACACACACACACACACACACACACACACACACACACACACACACACACACACACACACACACACACACACACACACACACACACACACACACACACACACACACACACACACACACACACACACACACATGCCACACACACACACACACACACACACACACACACACACACACACACACACACACACACACACACACACACACACACACACACACACACACACACACACACACACACACACACACACACACACACACACACACACACACACACACACACACACACACACACACACACACACACACACACACACACACACACACACACACACACACACACACACACACACACACACACACACACACACACACACACACACACACACACACACACACACACACACACACACACACACACACACACACACACACACACACACACACACACACACACACACACACACACACACACACACACACACACACACACACACACACACACACACACACACACACACACACACACACACACACACACACACACACACACACACACACACACACACACACACACACACACACACACACACACACACACACACACACACACACACACACACACACACACACACACACACACACACACACACACACACACACACACACACACACACACACACACACACACACACACACACACACACACACACACACACACACACACACACACACACACACACACACACACACACACACACACACACACACACACACACACACACACACACACACACACACACACACACACACACACACACACACACACACACACACACACACACACACACACACACACACACACACACACACACACACACACACACACACACACACACACACACACACACACACACACACACACACACACACACACACACACACACACACACACACACACACACACACACACACACACACACACACACACACACACACACACACACACACACACACACACACACACACACACACACACACACACACACACACACACACACACACACACACACACACACACACACACACACACACACACACACACACACACACACACACACACACACA
>NC_140963.1:130703542-130743542 GCF_056783735.1 Eptatretus burgeri | reverse complement strand
TTGGTGGACACGTTGGGTGTGTGATAAGGTCGAATTGATTCAAATTTGATGACGATCCGAATCTGGATCCGGTTCCGAGATATATTTTATTTTTAAAGTGATTCTTCACCATTGAGAGATGGGGTGAAAAATGATATATTTATTGGGCCCGATACATTATATTGGATCAGGCATTGCATGGCGGTGGTATGCGCACTACCGAGTGCCCTTCTAGTTACCTCCGCCACTGAAGGTGAAGGAGGTAGTTTTCATCCCTTTCTGTCTGTTTGTTTGCTTGTTTATGTGCAGGATATCTCAAAAGTTGTGGATGGATTTGGATGAAATTTTGTGGACAGGTTGGATGTTTGACAAGGAAGAACCGATTCGATTTTGGTGTAGATCCGGATCTGGATCAGAGTACTAGAATTTTTAAAGTGATTCTTCACCATTGAGAGATAGGGCCAAAAACAATATATGGCACGATATTTCAAAAATGTACTGGGCCCAATACGTTTTCATGGATCAGGTATTGCGTGGTGGAGCAATGTGCTCCATCAAGTGTCGTTCTAGTTTAACATGTCCAAGTATTGCTAAACGGAAGGATTTTGGAAGTGACAATAAGGCGATTTGTGTTCGACATTGTTTAAGTATATAATTCAATTTAAATAAAATCAAAATTGTAAAAGTTGTATTAATAAGTTAATCCCGGAATTTACCGCCATTGACGCAGTGTCGATTACACCACTTTATTTAACACGTTACATTTGTTCTTCGTTGCCTGTTGTTTGTATCATGTATGACGTCGTTAAAAACAGTAAATTTCCTGTTTGGAATGATTTTCAATTCTGTTTCACTGCCAGGCATGCAGACAGTTTAAAAAGAAAAAAACAACAATTAAAAATCTCACTCCTCTTTGTGGATGTGTGATCGGGACGAATTCAGAGATAAAGTACGGTAAAACGATAGGTTTGTTTTCCGATTTGTGTTCAAAATAGAACATTCAATTGAAATCAAGTTGTTCCTCAATTATAAACTGATGTTTCCAGATAGACGGGCGGACAGAAATGAACAAATTGCTTCACCCCACTTTTCGCTTCATGTGTGTAGGGTTAAAAGAAAAAAAAGAAAAATAAACAAACAAAAAAACATTTGAGCGACAAGACTGGTTTTAAAGTTATATGGAAATGGCATTGATTGGAAATGGCACTTATGGAAATGGCATTGCACTGCAATTCAAAGCAAACCATTGTGATTGAAAATGTGAATCGATGCAAACCAGCTGTAAACATTTATAACGTGACAAAGATTTGGTGAAATGAAAATATAATATATTTAAAAAATCTCTCTTTTGGTAGGAAGGCTCAGTTATTTCAAGGTAGTTCTAAATGAGTGATGTAAGCAGTGACGTGTCAAACTACTTCTTGTAAGACTGGGTTTACTCAAACAAAGAAAACACTTGACACCAAACAAATGCCATGTGTCGATTAAAAAGTTTGGAATTTATCATCCTTCTTCCTACAAGCATGACAGAAGCTCCAAGTTATTCATGTATGCCGCATTCTTGCAACAGGCTCCGAACATCAAAATATGTTAATAAAGGTCATAAAAGCAATTGAGAAAACAGCAGGAAGTGAGTGGAAAAACAGAAAAGAAAAGAAAAGAAAAAGATTCACATTCAATGAACGATTGTATTCATGTCACACGAGTCCAAGCCACCGAACTGGTTCAAAAGATGGCGGGTTATGGAACATGATTAATCAAACTTCTCAAAGACATGGCTGGTTGTACCATACAGGAATATGGCTGATATCATCATTCTCGCTCTTCTGGTGCACAAACTCATTGTTTATGACCAAGAGCGGTCACTTTTTGAAAACGAGGAGAAAAAACAAAACAACAAAAAAACCCGATGGCTAATAAGCTGTTAAAACATCATCGAAGCCACCATGCACTCACCATTTGAAGCGACAAGGAACTAACACAGACAGAGGCCATTAGGCTCATCTTGCCTGTGCTAAATCAACACAACATTAATCCAATTATTTGTTTGTAGATTCCACGAGGGTGGAGGGGAGGATGAAGAATGGCGAGAAGAAAAGTGGGGCATGCACAGGGACAGCAACAGGGTGATAAATATACACACAATTTGTAATTACTTTGATGAAAGAAAAAAATAAAAGTCAATATTTTTCGTTAGGGTAAGGAATTAACAAATACTGACAGTATATTAACCTTCTCCCTCACACACAGACGTCACAATCACTGCGCATGTATATAATCACCAGCCACCCATGTCAAAGACACTGAAAATTTCGACCAATATCCATGTGCCCATCGATCCCGCAATGCTTCGAGGTACGTATCCAATTCCAGCTTAAACTGTTTCTGCTGCAATGATCATTCCAAAGAGAACATTCCATCCAATAATGACACTGAGTGAAAGACCCCTGCCTTAAAACTACCATCCGAACTCTTCTTCTTTACTCCAAGGCTGTGGCCCCTGAACCTGTCTGTTCATTCTGCTGAAAAACTCTCCTGCATTTATTATGTCGATGCACATTATGTTCAACATTTCCAAAAGATCCCCTGGAAAAAAGGTTGATTACCTTTGCCACCGAAGGTGGACGGAGGTTATGTTTTCACCCGTGTTTGTCTGAGCAGGATATCTCAAAAGGTTGTGGACGGACTTAGACAGGTTGAATGTGTAACAAAGACCAACTGTTTAGATTTTGGTGAAGATCTGGATACTATAATCTTTAAGCGACGATCCACCATTGAGAGATTGGGCCAAAAATGATATGTAGCATGATATTTCAAAAAGTTGTGGATGGATGACAAAACTTGGTGGATGAGTTGGGTATGTGACAAGAACAAGCTGATTCGATTTTGGTTCAGGTCCGGATGCGGATCCAGCCTATCAATGAGACACAAAATGTAAATTGATCAGTCTGGACAAGAACCAAAATGTTCTAGTTGCACTCTATCTACCGAGTGATGTTCTAGTTGCAAGTGTTACACACTCGCAAAACATTTTGTATTAAAAAAAAAAATTAAAAAGAAGGGAACTTGCCAGCATAGTTTAGTATATTAGTTGGGGCAACTTTCCGTGCTTGACCCCAAGTGAACCGCACAACACACCAGACCCACAAGCAAGTGGGAAAAACACTGTTTAAGAAAGAAATGGTGGTGGAGGGGGTAAGAAGCAAACACACTGATCAGTTACGAGACTTTGACAGTTTGCATGGCATGACAACATAACAACATGGCATGCATCAAGGACAAAGCCCACAAAAGGCACACCATGCCTTCCACATGTGTGCTACGCACTGTCATACCACATTTTCTTGGCGATTCTAAATCCAGAAGTAACTGGAACATTCTAGAACCTCGGAGTTTATTCTATTCAGTACTAAGGCTAACCCCAATGTCAAAATATTGTAGCGGTTGTGGAAATTCGCAAACCACCATTCAGGTCCCGTAGATGAGATATCTCTGTAAGTACATGTGTAGTTAGCCTCAAACCCGTTGTTTAGAGGGAATAAATGTGATTCATTCGGGCTGCGACGCTTTGAGATAGCCGTTTTTCTGTTCTATCTTTATTTTGAACCAACCACGCTCCAACCATCACACAACAACAACAACAACGCCAACAGCCACGATCTTTACCTTCACAACTCGCTCCCGCAAACATCGCATCACCGCCATTCCAAACGGCACCATGGCCATAAACCACCACCATAAACCCTCCACCATCTTCACCTCTCTCCTTCTGCGGCCATTCCCGCACCACCTGTGAGCACCGAGCGTCGCGGTCGGCGACGAGGTCGCGGTGGAATCGCTTGTCACGGGACCCAGGCAAGCCAGCTATACTCTTTCCCCAGAGCATCAACAATTCCCCCTTTCCCCCCCCCCCCCGCGCTGAGGTAGTGTGAAAAGGGGGCCCCGTTCCCACCCCACTCCAAGCGGTGCCAACGAAACCCGCGAAGGAGCACGAAGACGGGGCACCGCCGCGCTGCGAGATTTGCGGCTCAGCACGAAGACGCGGGTCGGACCCACCCGGTCTCGCGGACCTGACCGCTCCTTCAGGTCCCGCGCAAATATTGGCCCACAGGCCCTGTCTGCCCCCTTGTCTTTGAGGGTGGCCTTTTCTTTTGCTTTTGAGTAAATGTGTGTCGGCGCCGTCTGTGAAGTAAAGCTGTTTAAGTGTTGCCGTGTGCTCGCGTAGTCGGTTGTATCTCTGTGTCATTGTTTCTTTTGTAGCATTTGATATATGTGCATTCTGTTTGGCTGTATATGTGTGCTCTCCGTGTGCCGCGGAATAAATGTGCATCATGTTCAACTGTTTTCCCGTTTCGCTTCGTCTTTTCTTTAATTGAATCTCCATCTTGCTTCACGTAAAGGGTTGGTAGTGGGCTTAATACGCCCGATAATTAATCGGAACCGTCGAGGCCGACGATAACACCGCTCGGTTATCCCGATAGTACGGAACGGATCGCTTAAGCGGCCCGTGTCCAGAGTCGACCTGCGGCGAGGTGCGATCGCCCGGTCTACCCTCAGCGTGGGTACTTAGGTAGGTCGAGTTTGGCGAACAACCCTATCCCACGCGGGTGGCCGATTGGCACGATCGTGGTGAGGCCGAAAGGCCCACCCGTGACTAGTTCCCGGCGTTAGTCCGAGAGGGTCACGACAGAATTGTCCGTCCGGTGGGCGACGTGCCGCGATTCGAGTCACGTGGCCGTTCGCACGCCGGCGGGCGCGAATTCGCAAGAATATGTTCCCCTTTTATTTAAAACGTTTAGAATACATAACTCACCTCTGCAAGCATTACATACAAATCATATATTAAAACCAATACGTCTTGTATTAAACCTAAGGCGGAGCAGTGTCACACTCCTGCTCCACCCATACACTACCCAATAAACAGACAAATAAATTGTGATCACTCGAACTCAACATATTCCCCTTCACCTCCTGTCTTCGTTCATTGCAGCAAGCGGGTACAACACTTCTTTCCAGACAACCCGATTTTGGAAAGTGACCTATCGTTTTTAAAAGAACAAACTAAATGAATGGCATGTGGTTTAAAAAAGGCCAGGATTTGCTGCTTGGAGCATTTTTCAATGATGGGATGTGAAACCACTATTTATACAGCACGTGTGTTCAGCTTCAGATTACTTGGAATGGGCAGTACAAAACAGTTTGGAGCTAAAAATAAAATTTCAGAAGCTCCGACAGACATGGTCGATGATGCCAGTGTACCACGATTGATACCATTATCGTTGGTGTTGCAATTTTGACAAGATTCTGAAATAATAAGGAAGCGAAGCATGTAGACAGTAATTGAAGTGTACCATTAGGAAGATGCAAGATGGAGAGGAAATTAGATGAAAATGTAGATAACTGAGGAAGGATGTGGAGGAAAGAGGGTGGAAGGTAAAGGGGTGAGGGTGAGGGTTAACGAATGATGGAAAATATGGATATAAAGGAAAATAATGGAAGGGAGGGGAGCAGTGACAGCAAGACAGGGTAAAGTACGGCTCATGGGAACGAAACAGTAAGGTGAAATGGAGAAAGAAAGGAGGGAAAGAAATATAGAAGAGAGGGGTGATATAATATGAGATCAAGGGGGAGATAAAGCAGATGTGGGGTGGCGGGAGAGTGGACAAGAGAGGGGAGAAAGAAGGTGAGGCTGAGAAGAGAATAAAGTAGATTGGGGGGGGGGGGATGTGGAGAAGAAAGGAGATAGGGGGAGACAGAGAAGAGGAGATGTGGAGTCCGAGAAGAGAACGAGAAAGACATTTTTGACTCAATAATATACATGTGAATGGCCCTTATGTCACATTTGATACGAGACAGACGTATATCAATGACTTTGGAGCCCAAGTTAAAAGTGTGAGGAAGATAGTTGCAGGCATACTTCCACATGTCAAGCTGGACATCTCCATGATGAAACTCCAGGTCAGCATACACATTTGAAGATGAGAACTTGAAACAACTAGAAGGGCACTCGGTGGAGCACGTACCTCTGCCACGTAATGCCTGATCCATGAGAACATATCCGGCCAAATACATTTTTGAAATATCATGCTATTTACAGGGATTTACAAGGAATTAAAGCACAGGAGGTGGCCATTCGGCCCATCATGCCTGAGCCACACCAATACCAGATTTAATCAATCCATCAATACCCCTTCCCTTCATGTGCAGCCTTTTTGGCTGCCACACTGGTACTCATTTTGCCGACCTCAGAAGGATGACAGGCTGAATCAACCCTCTGGTGTCAATTCAGTGACCAACAGGGGTGAACTCAGGACCCTAACAGCGAAGCCAACACCAGCTCTATGTACTGTTTTTGGCCCAATCTCTCAATGGTGAAGAATCACTTTGGGATTAAATAATTCTCATATCCAGATCGAGATTCGGATCTTCACCAAAATCTATGCAATTCTTCCTTGTCACACACCCAACCTGTCCACCAAGTTTCGTCCTAATCCATGCACAACTTTTTGAGACGTCGTGCTAAATATTAGTTTCACCCCATCTCTCAACGGTGAAGAATCACATTAAAAATTCTAGTAGTCGGATCTGGATCCGGATCTTCACCAAAATCTGATAAGTTTGTCCTTGTCACACACCGAACTTGTCCACAAAATTTCATCCGGATCCGTGGACAATTTTTTTGAGATGTCCTGCACACAAGCAAACAAACAATCAAGCAAACAGACAAACAGACAGAGAGGGGTGAAAACATAACCTCCTTCACCTTCGGTAATGAACCAGTACATGCACAAACTTCAAGTAAACAAAGACAATGGGCAAGGAGGCTTTAGCGATACAGAAACAGGATGTAGCCTGTCAGGCAAGTCCAGCAATATTTATTTGTTATCTCGTGAAATATTTTAGCCCTCTTATATAGCCTCCGCAAACCAGTTTAGCTTCTACCTCCATAAATGCTCCTTCCCTTCACACCCCTTACTCATTCTTATCCCTGCCTTCTTTTTCCCATTCTTTCCACACTTCTCTGCCCACTGCTGATCCCTTTCTCCCTCATCTTTTGCTTTTCTTATTTTTTTCACACCATCATAACCATTTATACCCCCATTAACCCTGCCATCTTACTTTTCATGTTGCCATTTCCTCCTCGAAAAGCAGCATCGTTATTGTGGCACCACTGATACCAAGAGTGCCCAGCGAAGTGACGACACTTCCCCCAACCTCAGTTTCTGTGTTGTGTCTCGTTTATTCGGCTGTATGTCCATGTGAGAGATGTGTGTGGAAACTGTAGAACGAGCTTTAGATGCTGCAGAGAAATAGATAAAACCAGTCTTTTCTATCCCCTGAACTCCACCTAATCCAACCCAACTTGATTTTCACATGCACGCACACACTTGCTGTGTCCAACCATGGTCACACTGCCCCACTGTCATTACAATAGCTTTTTTAACTCAATCACATTGCTCTTCATGAGACCAAATTATGTGCTGGTATAAGAAACGGGAACGGCACTCGGTCGAGCGCTTACCTCCGCCAGACTGAACAGTTTACGTTTTGTATCCCACTGATAGGCCTGATCTGGATCCGGACCTGAACCAAAATCAAATCCGGTTATTCTTGCCACCTAACCAATACATCCACTGAGTTTTGTCACATCTTGTCCACAACTTTTTGAAATATTGTGCTCTTGTATCGTTTTAGGCCGCATCTCTCAATGGTGAAGAATTGCTTGAAAAATTAAAATAAAATTCTTCAGTTTCAATTCTTAAAATAAAATTCAATTCTTAAAATAAAACAATTCAGTGTCACCTGGTGCAATCTTTTTTTTTTTTTTTAACAGGACATCGCATTGTTTCACCTTTTTGTGCGATCTGCTTTCATTATACCATGCACCACTTCGACCAGGCTGATCCACCAGCTGTTGATTTGGATGTCAGGAGTGTTACTATCCCTATTGCTGACCCTCCAATCAACTGCGATCCACCTTCGTTTGCAGAAACACAGACATTGGTGAACCGGTTGAAATGGGGTAAAGCTCATGGGATCTGCGGGATTCATTCTGAACTTCTCAAGGCTGGTAGAAATGCTCTACTCATGACATTGCATGCAGTTCTGTGCTCTGCCTCGAAAACAGGCATCATCCCAACTGACTGGAAGAGGGGCCTTGTTGTCCCTCTCTGGAAAGGGAAAGGTGATTGCCAGGACTGCAACAACTACCAATGGGTGACGCTGCTCTCAGTACTGGGCAAGTACTTTGCTCGGATAATTCTTGAAAGGGTTTGCCACCATCTGCTTGAGTACCAGCATCCGTAACAACCTTCGTGACAGCAAAAACCCACCAAACTTCACTCTCAGAGAGTGCTCGGGGATTTATAGACCTCCCTCAACGGAGAGGGGCCCTTAGTGAAACACACCTCGCTGTCCGCCTTTGATTGGACAGGGTCCTACGGCCCACCCTTCCGAGGCGGGGCTTCGGCCCCTGCCGGGAAACCCCACCCACTCTTCCACATGGGTTCATACTTGACGAGCAACAGTAGCAATGTTGCAAAGGTCGTCGTGAAAGAGTTACAACGTTTGTGGGAGCCGAGAAACCGGAACCGCGAGATCTTGCCTTGGCACGTCAGGGTGCGAGAAAGCAGCTGGTTGGTGGTGGATCGTGATGGGCCGAAGGGTCATGCAGATGGGATGGTTGTTCGATGTAATAACCTAACTCAAAGAAATCGCAACGCACGGCTTTGATTCTCCCATTAGACAAAAGGAAGGGGATCTGACTACACATACTTAATGACATAACTGACTTTTGGGACATCTGTATGTTGAATGCATATTGTTTCCAGATCCATAACAATATTCTGGAATATTAAAGAGAAAACAAGTGGGGTGCAATAAGAAAAAGAAAATCATGTTATGCACAAACATAGTAAAAACATTCAGCCCAATCCAGGTGGAGATCACATGCCAAAGCAGCATTACATTAATAATTTATCAGCAAGCTTGTAGGCATACCAAAGGTTTTTCTGATTCTTGCCATAACATTACATCATCTGCAAATTTCTCCCTACCTTAACCATTCCCAATACAGAAATGTAATCAAGTGAAAAAAGCAAACATGATAATGCATGCGGGTGGGAAGGGGGTTGTTTGTTGAGAAGGGGGTTGAGGAAGGGGTTGGAGGTGCTGAATTGATAAAATTAAAATTGTGAAAAGGAGAAGGGAGGACGATAGGAAAGAGGAAGGAGGTTTGGGGAGTGTGTGACTGGAAAGAAAAGAGGGAAAAAGAGGATTGTACTGGAGAGGAGCAAGAGGGAGGGAGGGAAGGGGAATCTACGAAACTCAGAGGGGGGAGGTAGATGGGGGTAAATATCTACAATTAAAAATAACAAATTGCAGTGTGTGTCAATGTTTTTTTTTTTTTTTGTATACCTTGTCGAGGCTCGTGTGAGAGCGAACACACAACTCACATCAAGGAGGGCATGAGACAAGAGGGGAGTGGGAAGGACAAAACAGTGGGGAACAGAGACATTAGGAGATCTGTGGAAGGGAGAGGGATGGGACAGTGAACATGGGGAATAGAAGATGGACATTACAGGGACTTTCAGGAAGGAAAGCAGGGAATTTGAAGGAGGTGGGCTTGGGTGGATTATCAGGGGTAGAAAAGATCGAGGATTTGGATGGGGGATGATAAGAGGTGGTGGTGAACAGCTGTTTTGAAGGCCTGGAGGGAAGAATGGGAATGAATAGAGTGGAGGAGTTTATTCCAAAGGCGGGAAAAAAGAGAAATGAAAGAGTGAAGGTGAGCAGTGATTCGTGATTTTGGTAGTTTTACCAGAAGGGGATTGTTGGTGGACCTTGAGCGCCCTGCGGAAATGTGGTGGGGACAAATCAGAGAGAGCAGGGGGGGGGCAAGGCTGGAGAGGAGACGGTAGAAGACAGAAAGACCACCGACCAACCTGCGGTGATTGAGTGAGAGGCCCAAAGACTCAGCCTCATTGCGGGAGATGCCAATGATCCAAAATGCCTTGGTTTCTACAGCGAGAAGCCGAGAAAGGTGGGAGGCAGGAGCACCAGGCCAGAGGGGAGAGCAGTACTCCATCAGGCTGTGGACAAAAGCTCTGTAAGTGGTCAGGAGCTCAGGTGGGCAGAGGAAAGACTTTGCACGACGGAGGATTCCCAGTCGGCGACTGGCTTTGGAGGCGAGGTTTGAAATGTGGTTTTCCCAGGAAAGGTCATGGCAGATAGTGAGACCCAGAAGCTTGAAAGAAAGGACTTCTTCCAGAGGATTGTTGAGAAAGTGGATGGGGGGGGGGTTTCTAAATGGTTCTTTCGAAGAGACATAGTGAGAGTGTGAGATTTGTCCGGATTGAAAGACATGTTCCACGTGTTGGACCAGTTTGTGATTTTATCCAGATCTGCAGTGAGCGAAGAAGCTGCTGGTTGCCGGTCTGAGGGATGACCGATGGTACAGCAGAGGGTGGAGTAATCAGTAAAGAGATATAGAGGATTTTCCAGAGAGTCAGAGAGATCATTGATGAAAACCAGAAAAAGAACAGGGCCCAAAACGCCACCTTGAGTAACTCCAGCCTGGACAGGAAGAGGGGATGAAAGAACTCCATTTAGGGCCGCACGTTGACTGCAACAGGAGAGGAAGTCTGCAAGCCATGAGTGGAGATGGCCTTCGATACCATGGGAAGAGTTTGGTGAGCAGGGCAGGGTGCCAGACTGTGTCAAAAGCACGTGATATATCCAGGGATACGGCTCGGATTTCCAGTCTGGCATTGAGGGCTTCCATCCATTGTTGGGAGAGTTAAAGCAGAATATCCATGGTAGAGTGACCTGGTCTGAAACCAAATTGATGATCAGAAATCAAGCCATTGGAGAAGAGGAAGGATTTCATGTCTGAAGCGATGATGGATTCCATAACCTTGCTGATGATTGGAAGAAGGCTGATTGGTCTGTTGTTGCAGGGATCTGTTTTTACACCTTTTTTGTGCAGGGCAGTGATGTTTGCCGATTTCCAAGCAGATGGCAGATGACCTTGAGCAAATGAGAGGGTGAATAGAACAGAGAGAGGGTGAGCAAGAGCAGAAGAGCAGGCTTTGAGGACACGTGGGCTGATGCCGTCTGGACCGGTTGCAGAATCTGAGTCGAGGTTTGACAGCAAGCTCTCCACCTTGTCAGGAGAAAAGGACACAGAGTCCAGGGACAGTTGGGTGCGAATGGGTAAGGTGGGTGGAGAAAGTGATGGGTTTTGGATACAATATTTAGCTGCAAACAACGAGTTTAGGCATTCAGCCTTTTCACGTGGGGTATCAGCATTGCGGCCATTTGAGGTAGGGAAGGGGATGGAGGGGGAACATACACCAGAAACAGATTTGATTAGACGCCACCAGGATTTTGAGGAGGGAGAGAGGTTTGAGAGTTCAGACTTGAGATGAGAAAGATGTTGTTTTCAGGCTCTCCCGAGGGAGATCCACACTTTTTCTGAGCTTTATGGAAAGAACTGAGATTGCTCTCAGTTGGGTTTGCTTTCCATGAGGCAAAGGCAAGTTGTTTCAGGACAACTGCCTCACCACAAGCTTCAGCGAACCAAGGGCGGGAGGAAGGGTAGGACAACTGAAGACGAGAGGGGATAAATCTGTGCATGAGGGAGAGCAAGTTTCTTTGAAAGAATTCCCAGGATGAGTTGATGTTGGAGAAAGTAGCGATATGAGACCAGTCTATAAGTTTGATGGCTGCTTGGAGACCCTGCCAGTCGGCTTGAGTGAAATGCCAGACTCGACGGCGGTGAGGTGGTTCTCTGATAATAGCCAGAGAGATGTCCACTTTGACAAGGACGTAGTCAGAAGAACCGATTGGAGCAAAGGAAGAGCAGCAGATATTGTCAGGGAAATTTGTCAAAATCAGATCCATAAGAGATGGAGTACCATTGGTTGAGATCTGGGTCAGGAAGTTCACCGATTGAGTCAGTTTCAATGAGTCGCAGAAAGCTTTTGCTGAGGTGCCATGACAGGTGAGAGAGGAACCCACACCTTGCCAACTGGCATGATGACAATTGAAGTTTCCACATATGAGGAAGAGAGAGTTTGGATGAGAAGATAGAAGTTGGTCCATGTTTTCGGATAGTGAGGTGTAGATGGAGTCATCACTGTTCGGTGGACGGTACAGTACACATATAAACATGAGGTGGGAATGGAGGGGAAGCCATAGCCAGAGGTATTCCTGGGGGAGTGGGGGGGTGAGGGAAGTGCAAGGAGAGTGAGGAATAGTCTTTGATACAGAGAGCAACTCCTCCACCAGGACGAGGATCAGGTCTGTCATACCGGAGGAGGGAGTAACCAGGGAGAGATACTTGTGAGTCATACACGTCTTGGGGAGGAAAGTTTCTGTTCGGCAGATTATGTCTGGTTTGTTAGTGGCAACCTGTATGGAAAGATCTGAAAGGTTTGAGCGAAGGCCCCGGATATTTGAGGTCCACACTCTTAATGAAGCGAGAGGGGAGGAGGCTTTGGGTGCAGGGGGTGGGGGAAGGAGGAGGGTAGGACAAGGGATGAGGAGGGGAGGTAAGGAGGGTTGTTGAAAGAGTGTGGGGGATTGCAGAATAGCTTGGGGAGGGGCCGGATGAGGAGGAGAAAAGGCTCTGTGGTGATGAGGGAGAGGGGGGACAACAGAGGGGGAAGAAGGCAGTTGAGGATTTGAGGAGGTGGAGTGAAGAGATGGAGGTGAGTGGGCAGTGGAAGGAGGCAGTTTTGTGGATGAGAGGGGGGGACAACTTTGAGAATGAGTGAGGGGGATGAATGGTGGGAGAAAGGTGAGGGGGGAGTTTTTGAGAGAGGTGAGAGGGAGGGTTGGAGGGAGAAGAGTGGGATGGTTGCTTTGAGAGTGAGGGGTGAGAGGAGTGAGTTGGCACTGAAGTTGGAAAAAAAGAATGGTTGATGGAAAGCGAACATTCATTGCAAACTGGGGTTTTTTTAAGTTTTAGGTCAGAGATGCGATTTAACACAATTCTTGATGGATGCAATAAAGGCGAATTCAGAGAATGGAGAGAAGAAACGCTGTGACAGTTGGATTTTTTAGGCAAGGTATGAAGGAAAGGTTGAATTGAGAGCAGTCTGTTTAAATAGCAGAAGAGTAGTGCATTATGATACAGTAAAGAGAACCACACATGTGAAAGAGTACCACAGAGGTTGAACGGTTGTTTGTGTGTCAGTCTTCCATAACTCGAAAACCATGAAACCTCATGGTCCAAAACTCTGTATGCATACAAAGGAAACTCCAAGGGAGTTCATGAATGAAAACTGGGTAGTTGGGTAAATTTAAACACTCCTCCTTTTGAAGATAATTAACGGGGTGCTCATCATGAAAACCCCCTCCAAAAAGGCTTACCCTCAATAAGCCCGCTTTCACCTCACAGGAATCTTAAGCTGCCATTTTGTTTCAGCCTGCTCAAAACTGCCTTGCCTTGGAACCATGGGCATCGATCCCAGGTTGGACGGGGGGGGGGGAGGGACATGTCCCTCCCACTTTTTTTTACCAGGGGGGACGGAGTATATTCTGTCCACCCCCACGTTTCGAGTCCCATGCCTATTTGAAAAATGCAAAAAATCAAGCAATAGCTGTTGGTACGCAGCGATAAGCCTTCGTTGCTATTCTTGTCATTATACCATGCAGCCCCACGCTGTAAATATACATCATGTACTGTACATGTACTGTACGGTGCATATAGGGATGGACACTACCATCGCCCCCTATATGCACCGTCTCTTCTACACACAGTGCTGGCTGGCTGCTCACATCCACTGACGGCAGCTCTGTCGCTCACGAGTGTACAGTGTACACGGCTGAAAACTAAACTAGGAATTTCCAGTAGGTACCTATGTTGAGCATATGTGTTCGGCTCAGCGATGTGTCACAACCTGCATCACTACAGAACGGGGAACAGGTCATTAGACGCCTAACATGGAGAAGCAAAATACCAAGATCCTGGACTTTTTCCATCCTTCAAAAGAGGTGAAGGCGAAAGACCCTACTGATGAAGTTTGGACGGATCCCCCCTTTCCTCCCGCCATTGAGGCGTCTGATTCAGCAGTTGGTGCAGCTGTTTCCGTGAGTGATGATGATGAGTGTCCTGAACTCCTCAAGCCACATCAACCAGATCCGGATTTGATCCCAACTCGGACTCTGGCTAACCGAACGCTGAAATTTCAAGCGAAATGGTTCAAAGACTTCCCATTGTTTTATTTCGACGAGTGACTCGGTAAGGTTTTGTGCTATACATGTGTGAGTGCAAGTCGGAAGAAGATGTTCGGCTCTTGCTCAGGTAGCTTCGAAGACACGCTCATTAGGAGTGGTTTCTGCGAATGGAAGAAGGCCTTAGAGAAATGCCACGCTCACCAGAAAAGCAAGCCGCACGCTATCGCAGTGGAGAAAATTAACGCCCTCGAGCAGACCGACGCGTGCACAGATAGAAACTCAGATCAAAGACAATCAAATCCTCGCCCAGAAAGCTCTTGTCAAGATTATCACTTCCTTTAGATACCTGGCAGAAGAAGGTTGTGCGATTGGAGGTAAAGATGCCTCGGAGGGAAACTTCAATAAGTTACTGAGCCTACGGTCTGAAGATGATGCAAACCTGGCCAACTGGTTGAAACGAACAACAAATTACACAAGCGTTGAAATTCAAAACAAGATATTGTCAATAATGAGTCATGCTGTGTTGAGCGAAATATGCCAAGACATCAATGAGCAGTCGGTCCAGTTCGCGGTGGTAGTGGATGGAATGCAAGATATCCATGGCATAGAGCAAGAGGCGATATGCATCAGATACATGGGATCGGACCTCGACGTTAATGAGGATCTCATTGGCTTGTACGAAATAAACGCTACCATGTGAGTTGCTATTGCTACGATGTTAAAAGACGCGCTACCGAGACTACAGCTGTCTATTACAAATCTCCGTGGACAAATGTACGATGGAGCCAGTAATATGTCAGGATCATACCTCGGATGCCAAGCTGAAGTGAAGAAGGTTCAGCCACTTGCGAAATATGTCCACTGCGGCGCGCACATCACTCACCTGATCACTTCAAAGACGATGGCGAGTGCGAATTTCATTTGAGATGCTCGAGACTGTGTGCAGGAACTTGGCAAACTGTACTCGCAGTCTGGAAAGTTCAAACACCTGTACCTCAATTTGCACTCTGATGACCCCATCTCCGCCTCACCGACCAGACTGAAACCAATTTACTCTACGCGGTGGCTCACTCGCGCGAATGATGTTCGCGCAGTCATCCAGAACTTCGGGTCCATTTTGGATGCACTTGAGAAGGCCTCCGTGGAGTTCAGCTCGAACACTGGCTGTCGCGCAAGCGGCATTCGAGGAAAACTTGCGACTGGGAAGGTTTTGCTCTGTCTGCATGCATCACTACCACTCTTGCAGTGTATGGAAGGGTTTAACAGAGCCCTGCAAGTGCCAGCGCAGACTGTAGCAGGTATGCTACAGTTGGGCGAGAGTGTGAAAGAGCAGATACAGCACCTTCGCAGCAATGAGGCCTTCCATGACACATTCGTCCATGTGCAGAAACAGATGGAAGAACACGGCATTGATCCTTTCGCTCCTCCTCGGAAGAGGAAAGCTCCTCGTAGACTGGCTACTGAGGCGCCACCCCACGAGTTTTTGATGGCCGAAGACGCGTATAGAGCAGAATACTTCGCGGCGCTTGATTCAGCTACGTCGAACATGACTACGTACTTCACCTCTACAGACTACAGACAGACTCTACAGACCTCTCTACAGACTTCACCTCTGCAGCCTCGCAAAGATGTTACTCTCTGGAGAGTATGACCCTGACACCGTTACCATTTGTCCAGAATTGTCAGAGAGTCTGAAAGAAGAATTGCTCTTCTTCAAGAAGCAGTACACTGGTTGCTGTATTCAGGATTACCAAGCCATCTTCCAAAAGATGATACCGGAGGTGCGCCAATTGTTCCCGCAGGTTGAACGGTTGCTTCGATTGCTCATGATCTCCCCAGCAAGCTCCTGCTCGGCTGAGCGCTCCTTCAACGCACTCAGGCATCTGAAAACCTGGCTGAGAAGTACGATGAGTCAACAAAAGACTGAACCATCTCATCGTTTGCAACGTCCACAATGATCGGTTGGCAGCACTGGATCCCCACGAGTTGGCAAATACGTTCGTTTTGAATGTTCCAAACCGTCACACTCTATTTGGACAAATACAGTACAGTATATGTACATGTATTAATATACCATATCTGTAACGGAAAAAAAACGTTGCAGTCCATTGTTCATGTCAGCCAATCGATTCGTGGGGAGCAGTTGTCATGGTGATCTATTGCCTGGGCACACCTTGGGAGAAGAGTCCAGTTTCCTGTCTCCCCCCCCCCACATTCTGGCTTGGATCGACGCCCTTGCTTGGAACCACGATGTACTCACACAGACTAATTACAGTGTACAATCTAAATTCTTCGGATTTGGGGATGGGAGCTCGTGAACTAAATAAGCGGTGAAATCTGAACATTTTTAGAAATTAGCGATTGCTATAACTAAACGTATTTAATTTAAGCAAGGCAATGCTCCCTCCTCGTCAAGATTTTACGCCAGCTTTTGTTTTGGTCTTGATGAAGGTGCTGGGGTATGTCCCATTACCTGAATAATGTAATGGGACATACCACCATAATGAGCTTGCTGTAGCTTGCCAAGTCAAGCGTTCCTTACCAACCGTTTTCTTGGTGTACTTGTTTGAATTGTCAAGCTACTTTTGCAAGCCATGGCAATAAAGTCAACAATGGTCCATTTTTTGGCAAAATGAACAACGAGGTATTACGTACAGTTCAGTCACCTGCGCTAACCCGCATGATGGCAAAATGACCTGCAACGGCACTGCTAACACAACCAAAAACACATCAATTGACGTACAAAGTTCAGGCTCACCTACCTGAGGTGTGCCCACGGTGTTGTGTGGTGCCTCAGTGTCACCTGGTACAATGTTGTGCAATTTTTTTTTTTAACAGGACCGAATTGTTTCACCTTTTTGTGTGATCTGCTTTCATTTTAGCACCCGCCACTTCGACGAACATACATGTAAAAAAATAACGTCCAATGTTGAATCGAACATCGTGTTCGGAACTCCACCATGTTGGCTTCAGCTATTGAGGCAGAAAACCAACATCTGTGGCTTGAATTTCACCAATTTTTCACTTGAATTCCACTTTTAAAGAACTCCATTTAAAGATAAACCTTTGTGGTTGTCGAGGACTGTAAACATAGAGATGATGTGCTTTGTGGTTGTTGTTTTGGTATACAGGGAGTCCTCTTTATATGCTCATTCGACCAAAGCTTTTTCACATCAACGCTTTTTAAGAACTTACACCAGTTTTTGGTGAACGTGTTGTCATTTTCACGTTAACGCTTTTTCACTCTGTGGCATGACAAAAGAGCAAAGTATACAGCCGAACGGGGTACTCAGTAACCCAGCACTTCACATCAGCAGTTGTGTGGCATGTGTATACTGTACAGTACTGTACTTACTGCAATAGTGCACAAACTTTCCATTCATTATTTCAAAAGATATCCATTTATACCAAAGCACCATAGCGTGATCGTGTTTGTTGAAAACCGAGCCTTCTCGTTCACCTGTGCGATTCAAGTTCTGTATTATTTATAGTCGCGGCCAAAAATATTGGCACCCTTGCACTTTTTCAAATATCTCACAATTTTCTCCAAAATAAGTTGAAATGGATAAAAGTATTTGGTCGCCACAATTCTTTATTTCACTGTTAATATGACAGAAACATTGTTTGTGATTCAGAACTTAATATATCCTTTTAAATCAGATAATAAAAAGAAATGGCATTGACAAAATTATTGACACCCTGGAGTTAAAATTTGGTAGCACAGTGCTTTGGATAAAATACCTGCAGTCAAGCGCTTCCTCCAGCCATGAATGAGATTCCTCCACCTCTCTACTAGTAGTTTGCCCCACTCTTCTTGTGCAAACTGCTCCAGTTCTCCCAGATTTGAAGGGTGCCTTCTCCCAACTGCTGTTTTCAGATCTCCCCACAGGTGTTCAATGGTATTTAGATCTGGGCTCATTGCTGGCCACTTCAGAACAGTCCAGCGTTTTGTCTTGAACCATTCCTCGGTGCTTTTTGAAGTGCGTTTGGGGTCATTGTCCTGCTGCACGACCCGTGACCTTCGATGGAGACCCAGCTTTTTGACACTGGGTTGAATATTGCACTCCAAAATGCCTTTATAATCTCATGATTTCATGATGCCATACACACATTGAAAGCACCCAGTGTCAGAGGCAGCACAGAAACCCCAAAACATCACTGTACCTCCTCCATGTTTGACTGTAGGGAAGGTGTTCTTTTCTTTGAAGGCTTCATTTTGTTTTCTGTAAACATAGAGATGATGTGCTTTACCAAAAAGCTGATTTGGTCTCATCTGTCCACAGGACATTTTGGTTTGTTCAGGTGTGTTTTAGCAACCTCCAGTCGGGCTTTCTTCTGTCTCTCTCAGCAGTGGGGGTCCTCCTGGGTCTCCTACCATAGAATCCCCTTTCATTGAGTTGGTGACGGATGGTGTGAGTAGAAACTGTTGTACCTTGTGTTTTAAGGTCAGGTTGAATCTGTTTGGCAGTTGATCGAGGTGCTTTCTCCACTATTCAAACACTCCTTCACTGCAATCTTCGATCAAGTTTTCTCTTGCGGCCACATCCAGGGAGGTTGACTACAGTGTGAGCCTGGCGTTGGCTTAGTGGTTAGGGTGGTAGCTTGGGATTCTTGGGTCCTGAGTCCAAGCCCTGTTGGCCACTGAATTAACACCAGGGGGTAAACTCAGCCTGTCATCCTTCAGAGGTCGGCAAAATGAGTGCCAGCATGCTGGTATACTGTGTCGGAGTGGCGACCTGTCCAGGATTGTGCCCAATAGCCAAGGAGACTGCTTAGGCAGCACCAACGCTCTGCACAGAGCATAGTCCTATTGGATGGATGGTTACAGTTCCATTGGCCTTAAAACTTCCTGATAACATTGCGTACGGTAAACACAGGAACATCAAGGTCTCTGGAGATGGATTTGTGGCCTTGAGATTGTCCATGCTTGGCTACAATCTTGTGTCTGACAATTCTCAGACTCAGACAATTCTCTGGTTTTCTTTCTTTTCTCCATGCTCATTACAGTACACACAGTGATACAAAACAGCAGAATGACTCTTTTTTTTTCTCTGTTCAAACTGGTTTATTTAATGATTATTATATTGCAGGCAACTGAAATTCACCACAGGTGAGTTCAATTCCAAAGTAAAGAATCACCTGCTTGAAACCTAATTATTTCTAAGGACTTCAAAAAGGTGCCAATAATAATGTCTGGGCCATTTTAAGATTTCTTTGTGGAATAAACTAAGATTTAGTAATTTTTTCAGCGTTTTTTTTTGTTTTGTTCCACTGCAAACCAAACAAATACATTTGTAGATCCCAAAGTATTTTAAAATCAAAATCTGTCTTTAGATTTGAGAATTGGGTCGTTGAGAGAGACCTACAGTGTGGCTCCACAGCGAGTGTTTGCACAAGTCTGTATACGACACGGAAGTGCCGAATGAGCAATGTGGTAAGGTGAAGTGAATGACAAGGTATCAAGTATGCAGCTCAGTCACCTGTGCTATCCCACACTACATACAATAATAATAATTCACAAGCAAAAGTACTTGTACGTGACACACACTGTTATTGTGCTAAAAACAATGAAAAATAAACGATGCTCTATGTTGCGGCACGGAAGTGATCGTCATGTTTAACCCTTGACCAGTCAAAGATCCCCGGGGGGGGGGGTTAATACATTAATGTTAGTTTACTGTTAGGTTAATGCTAATTTACTAAATCATTTTTCGTTTCGTTTATTTTTAGCTATTGCAAACGTTTGTTTGCAGAATAGCAGGTTTTAGTCTGACTCGTAAGCATGGACTCACTGCTTGCACGCCCGATGGAATCAGCGTCGAGGACATGGTAACAAGTCTCGGTAAACTTGTCGGCCCGGATCAGGTCCTCGCGGCCTCCAAGATGAACCTCAGAATTGTGTTTTTTGTATCGGAGACATGCCTAATTGAGGTGGTTGAACACAGTCTGTCCTTACCACAGGACATTTATACGAGTGTCAGTTCAATGGACACCATGGCAGTTCGAATAGTTTTGTTGAACTTACCGCCCTTTCTAAAAAAGTGAGCAGATGGTTCTGCTCTTGGCAGTTTTGGCACCATCATGTCATGGATATCAATGATTCAGCTGCGGCTTCAAACAGACGTATCGCTCCGCCACATCATGACCTTCCGGCGTCATTGTTGCATCATTCTTTAAAATAATGCTCAGACGCTAAACGTGACCACAACGCTTTTGGTTAATGGTCACGATTATCAAATACAAGTGTCGACTGAAACAATGACGTTTTTCATTTGCAGGGAACACGGGCATCTTTAAGGTACCTGTACGAAGGTAATTGGCCCCGTGAGCATGCGCACGCCCAAACAGGCGGAACCCGTTAATGTTCCGGACAACCAGCCATCGACATCAACAGCAGCATGGAGAGAATCCTCCGTGGATGACAGAGGTTTCACTGCTGTCACTGCTTGGATAAAAACACAAACATCCGAATGTTCATAACAAAGCAGTAACAAGCGAATTGAAAAAGATTGTGTTATCTAGGAACCGCAATGGACCACACACAGAGGTGGCTTCTCCTGTGATCGACATAAGGAAGAAGCAATTAATGGCGAAAAAGCTGCTGGTGATGATAATGATGACCCTACAGCTCCTTTCACTGCAGTGGTCAATGAAGAGTCCATTTTAACATCTGTCTCCATGAGGTGCGAGGTGCCAGAGGAGGTCGTTCCTCACGATATCCCAGACTGTGCGGAGATGGAATGTGCAGTTTCTGTCGTTGAAACACCTCATACACTCTCAGAGTGTGACATGACCATAGTGGGTAATAGGCTCCGTCGGTATGGATATTTTTTCAATATCATCTGCTTTACCAGCACCTGTCTTCACTACAGAAAGTGAAATTGACCCCTGGGAGGTCAATTGTATGACGACTGATGGTGCCTCATCATTCACTTCTGCCATCAGCATTGAGGCCTTGAACGATTCCGTTGTCCCATGAGCCAGAGGGTGAGCCGAAACATAACACCCGCAGAAATTCTAACACCCTCAAACACACTTTTCGAAAGAAGCGAGTGAAAGTGAAAGATTTCTTCCCAGATCCAAAAATCTTCGTAACCTCTGCAAAATACATCGTCATAAAGTCCAGTCAACTCAGAGTTGGGGAACGAGAAATATACCGCCGTACAAAAAATACGTTCGTAAAGCGAAGGAAGAGCTGCAAGTCGATCAATCTTCTGCGATACAACCCCTTCCTTGTTTTCATGCCACATCATGTCATTTTCTATTGCGACCCTGAATATCAGTGGGGGTGGTCCCCATTTTGCGTAAGACCCAAGTTAAACTCCTTGCTGAGGAAAAGCATCTTGACATTTCGTTTTTACAGGAAATGAGATGTAATCCTTCTTGCAAAAGAGAATGGCAAAGATTGATGAATGGCCAATGGTTCTTTTGCAGTTTGACTTGCCCGAGAGCCAAAGTAGCGATATTTTTGCAATCTTCTTTTCTCCCAACTGACATCGTTTTTGAAGACATAATTAAGGGACGGCTATTTTCTGGCTCCTTCACCTACAATGGTTACAAGCATTATTTTTACTGTTTACAATGTTTACTCACCCAGTGACAGCACTAACAGGGTCCACCCTCTTCACACAGTTGGAAACATCACTCACTCATGTAGACTTCAATAGTCTTGTTTGTTTGGGTGGGGATTTTAATTGTACTCTGAACTCTGCCATGGACCAGAAAGGTGAAGAACATCACCCAGCTGGCGCCATCCCGGTGGCAAGAATTTTATCCAAATTTTATTTCATCGATACGTGGAGACTTCACAACCCCCTTGTACGACAACATACATGGTTTCACCGTCTCGACGGTCCACTTTCCTTCACTGGGTGAGACCGTATTTACATAAATAGTAACTTTCTTCAACATGATGGGCAATCTGAAAATTTTACCGGTCAGTTTTTCCGATCACATGGTCACCTCTTCTCTTCTTTCTTCTATATGGAATTTTGGGACTGTGCATTGGATTTTTTATGTGGGCCTTTTAGAGGATCAAGCATTCCTTGAAGCTTTTCAGGCCTTCTGGGACACACTGCTTTTCCGAAAGCCTTCTTTCTCTTCCCTTAACCAATGATAGGATAATGCAGACACAAATCAAAACTTGTCAGCAGTATAGATCCTTTTGTACAAAAGATGAATATCTCTTTAAAAGTATAATTGAAAAAGAAAATTTAGCTTTGCAAAGTAGTCTGTCACCCTCCAATACAATGGAAACAAATCTTTTAATAGCCAAGAAGAAAGCTATCCTCGTTCGGCTATGTGTGAAGCAAGCGAGAGCTGCAATGATTCCTCTCCGTATTGAGAACTTGCATCATCTAGATGTACCCTCCAGCTTTTTCTTTAGATTAAAACACTCTAAGGGTAGCCAACAGTTAAATTTGCTACGGACGGCACAAGGTAGCATGATAAGGCATCAGAAGGGCATTAGAATCTTGGTGAAAGATTACTTTTCTGATCTATAATTGTATGAAACACAATGATGACAAAAATTATACATTCATTGATCACATCTTTGCCCACATTGTCAGCTTCTGCACATCAACAGCTGGACAAAGAAATAACTGTAGATCAACTCTTTGTTGCAATGCAAGCCTTGGTGAACGGCACAGCATCTGGCCTAGACAAACTCCACATAAGTTCCACAAAGTTTTCTGCAACCTCTTTGGAATGGAACTATTTGAAATATTTTCTGACAGTTTACAATCCAGGCAACTGCCACTCAGCTGCTTTTAGGGCAGTACTCGTCCTAATCCGAAAGAAGGGAGACCTGCAGTGTGTGGAAAATTGGCGTCCGATCTCCTTGATACACATATATATATATACACACATATATACATATATACACTACAAAATATTTTCCAAGGTTCTTGCCAATCACCTTGGATGCATCATTGGGAAAGTCAAACATCTGCATCAATCCTGTTGCATCCCAAAAGAACGATACATGACAATATTTTCACTATGCGTGACATCATAGACTTTGCGACATCGAACAGAGGAACACTCGCTTGGTCGTTTTCGATCAAGAAAAAGCTCTCGACATAATCTACCATCGGTACCTTTTCTCTGTGTTCCGGAGTTTTGGGTTCGGAGACTTGCTTATTTCTTATGTTCGCTTACTGAATACAAAACACTCACAGTCTTCTTAAAGTCAATAATATTCTATGCCAGCCTTTTGCAGTGAACAGAGGCATTTGGCAAGGGGGTCCCATATCCGGTTCCTTGTACTCCCTTTCCATTGAACCTTTGTTCATTTCTTTGCGAGCACAGATTTGTGGTTTTCCTCCTCATCTGATGGCCGATCCTGCAAAAGATATTGCTTATGCAGATGATCTGTGTGCAATTGTTCGTTCGGACAATGATGCCTTAGTGATCAATGATCTCTGCCTTAGTGCAGTTAACTTAAACAATTTTGCACATTTTGTCTGGCAATATCAACTGGAAAAAAAATAAAATAAAGCCAGGCCCTTTACCTGGGTCCACAAAATGTTTCACCTCCAACCCTGCCAAGAGACCTTGAATGGGCTTTCGACGGCATTTACTATTTTAGTCCAAAATTGAATAGCGGCTCTCCAAGTGGAAGGGCCCGCTCAGGCAACTTTCATATTGTGGTAGTACAATTGTAATTAACAATTTGGCTGCATCGACGCTTGGGCATAGGTTCATGGGGCTACAACCCCTTTCTGGTATCCTCAAAAAAGATTCAAAGCATTTGTCAATATTTTTTGGGAAGGAAAACACTGCCTCCAGCCTGATGTTCTCAGCCTGTCAACTGCTGAAAGTGGACAGGGAATGGTTGACATCATCTGTAAAGTGATAGAATTTCGTCTCCTTTCCCTTCGGAAACTACTATACGCCCATACCTTGTTGAAGGCCTTTGCCAACGTTTCTGCTCAAACAAGCCAGAAAACTTGGCTATGGCAAAGAACTGTTTCTCCTGAACCTGGAGAGAGTGGCTGTGATGTCGGTCGCCATGTTTTTTACAGACGCATGCTCAAAGACTGGCAGGCGGTCACCGTTCGTCATGATGCCAGCGTTTGTTCCCTTCCCATGTTTTGAAAAGAACCAATCTGTTTAAATCCCATCTTTGTAGGAGTTTGTAGCAACCATTCCTTTATACAACATTTTATTGGTGGGTGGCTCAAGAAAGTCGAACATTTTAAAGATAATTATTTGCACGGATGGAAACTAGCGACCAACGTTGCTGTAACTACCAGTGTTTGGTCCGACACACTGCTCCGGCGCATACTCCCAAACTTGATCTGATACATAGAGAAGATATTCTCTGCCATTCTTAGTTTCTTTAAATAAAAAATTTTAAATCTGGCTTAAAATGGGTCCACAGACAGGCCACTTTTCCATCACCTCAGCCATCTCTTTTTCCCAATTCCCTTGTTTGTTTTAGTGGCTTTACTCCTTTTATGAAAATTGAAAAACCTTTCATGTATTCATTGTGCATCAAGACACTCATTTATCTTAACATACGGAGCCACAAGCTCAATGGAGAGGGTTGCCCCAATCAAGGCCTCAAGCAGAAATCCATTGGTTTACCATGTGTAAAACACCCATCGTTAAATGTACAGGAGACTTTCAGTGGCGATTGGCACATCACATTTTATACTCGAGCATTTTAATACACCAAATGTGTCCATATATCCTTGAAAAGTGCCCTTTTTGTGATGCACATGAACCCCATTTCATGCCTTTTGTTGGGTGTTCTAAATTGACAGCACTTTTTACTGTTTCATCACTTGTCATTCAAGGGCTATGGTTGGTTTTCACACGTTGTGCTTTTATATTTGGTTTTAGTATTAAACACAGATGTAAGGATGAATGTTGTTGAGCCAACTTTTTAATTTTGAGGCAAAACTGGCTATATATGCATCCAGGAAGAGAAAAATTCATAACGTCTGTTTCTAGTGGATGACGCTGTGGCCTTTTAAGGCATTTTTTAGGTCCTTGCAGTTTAACTGATCGAGTCCTTCCGATAAACTTCGAAATTCCGTATTGCTTTCTTGTCGTTTCAAAAATTTGTATTCTTATACCTGTATGCAATTGTGGAAATGGTTTTCCTTCAATAAAAAGAAATGAAATCTGTTTCTTTCGCTCTGTCTCTGTCTCTCTCTCTCTCAAGCGACAGGCGATATTTGCGAGTAAAAAATAACATAAAAGCATTCCAAACCTGTATACTTAATTAATAGACTGACCGAATGCAATCCGAGGGTCCAGACTATTGTAACGTTGTACAAAGGGGTAAAACACAACAACATTTGACTGAGCCAAGAAGCAGGTAGGTGGAGGAAGTATGGAGTCAAGGAGTTAAGAAACCCCCTCCTACCCTGTTACAAAAAAAAACAACTTGCTAAACTGCTCGCTGGACAGTTTGGCGGCATGGAAGCTCCTGTTTTCCTTGCCAGAAAATGAACTAGCACCAATCGCATTGTCATGCAGGGACGCACTCCGAAGTGCCGACAAAACCGGCCTGGCATGCCAAGTATCCTCAAAACCAAAGGTCTGCCAATTTAGGAAACCAAGTTTTCCCCTTTCATAACCACAATGGTGCAACCTGAAATAACAGCAACAATAACTGGCATAAAAGGAAAGAATGCACAGTGAGAGACAAAAGTATATACTACAGCCAGATATTCCATGTTATATAAACATTCAAAAGCAGCAAGTCAACATATACAGCAGTTGGGGAGACAAAAACACATCAACATTTGATCATTTTGTCTTCACTTGACACACGTGTTCCAACCAACATCCTGTGTAACTGCTGCACAGGAAGCATTATTACCTCGAAAAAACGCAACCGAAGACCGGCACAATTGCAATACAGACAGTCATCCCTTAATGGTGAAATGGACATCATCAATTTTGACTCCTTATGGGAGATATAAACAGGAATGAGTAGCAAGTACCATCAACAATTACTGAGAAAAGCCAGAGAGCTCACGATTTCTTACATTTCCACAAATAGAATGGAAAAAAACAACTGCCATCATCCAGTAACTCCCCTCCGGCCTCCCCCCAATTACCGTATAAATTGCATTTCACAAAATCTTCCCAAAGTTGGGAATTTCGAGCACTGCTGGGCAGCTCACTTTAAAGAAAAGAAAAAAGAACAAGAAGGTATTTTAAGTGTTGAATAAAGGCTTTTCAAATTGGTCTGTTTCTCAGAAATGCCTTCTCTCAGCTCGCACCAGATGCTGAGCCAATTTCCCCTTGATCATTAGGGAGTGTGGCACTGTGCATGGCGATACGCTCCGGAACGAGGGGGAAAACCGGCAGCAGTATCAACACACGCACTGCAGCATTTATTGCTTTATACATCGCTTTCAAATATACCTGCTAGCCTAATAAGTTCCACAGAGCTCTCACTTTGTGATGAACCACTTCAACTACCATCTCACTTTTGAAACAAAACTTGAGAAAAAGGTGATGATAATACTGCCAAACAAATGAAAATCTAGCCCCATAAAGAGCTCTATCTGTTATCTAACTGAATGAAATTATATATATATATATAGTATAATAATAATCATATAAAATCCCTGCACATATACATATATATATATATATATATATATATATATATATATATATTTATCTCTCAGGGAGGAAGTGACCCCACATTCATGGAAGTGACATCACGTTCATCACTGATTACTGAAAGGGAGCACACGCAACATCAATGTTCGCACCATTCTCCATTTTGTTTCCAATCAGGGAAGGTGAATTTATGTCGTCCAAAACTTTCACTGCACACATCAGAATTTGGGTTGATTGCATGACCTTTCCAGTTGTTTTCACAACTATAATACCAGAGATGAGATGTCAATAATTTATATTTGCAGTAAAAATATATATGTGTGAGGAATTTCACTCAGTCATTTGAAATTCCATTATCACTTTGATAATAAATATATTTCTAAATTAATGATACTTTTCTTTATAAAACAAAGGTAAATCCAGAAGCCTGAGAGTTATATTCTTGACAACTGTGCTGTGATGGTGGGGATGCTCTTGGCTCAGTCATTTTTTTTGACAGGCTTTACACGACTGAATAATAAAAACCTTAACCAACAACTCGAGAATTCAGAGAACACATTACCCCGCACGGTCTTGAGGAAAAAAAATTAAAAAGAAGACATCGCAAGGATGTTTTCAACTTTTGCATTGCATTTCCAAGCACGATCTATATTTCCCAAGAGCCGCCATTTTGCCTCAATCTCGATATTCCCCATCCCTGAGAGTGGCAAATATGATCAGTCAAGATGATGTGAAAGGATGTAATATTTTGGCCAAGTATACTTAACGGAAGGTTTTTGAAAGTGCCAACAAGGATATTTGTGTTCTATTGTGTTCAACGACATAATTCAATTGAAATAAACTAAAGGTTTTTTTTTTTTTCATTAATTTTATTTTTTTATCACCATTGATACAGCATAATTTCCACCACTTTATGAAACACATTACATTAATTATTCATGCCTGTTGTTTGTATCCTTTATGACATCCTTAAAAACAAAAAAATATACACACACACACACACACACACACACACACACACACACACACACACACACACACACACACACACACACACACACACACACACACACACACACATATATATATATATATATATATATATATATATATATATATATATATATATATATATATATATATACATATACATATACATATATACATATATACATATATATGAGCCCCTAAGAACCATACCGGGCCATCCTACCTTTTTTGTGAAATTGAGTTATGAACGTCTTCAGGTGCACAAAACTGATACCTTTCAGGGCCAAAATGGGCCAACCCATCAGAATATTGTTACGGTTGTGGAAACTCCCATCACACCATAAAGGGTCCTCAGGTGAGATATATCGGTAAGTTCATGTGTAGTTAGCCCAAACCCGTTGGAAAGAGGGAATATGTGTGATTCATCCGGGCTGCAACGCTTTGAGTGAGCCATTTTTCTTTCTCGATTGTTATTTTGGACCATTAAGCCGCCAACAACTCAACCACCACCACATTTGCCTCTTTACCTCCACAACTCCATTCCGCAAACGTCCCTTCACCGCCATTCCCAAACAACGCCCGCCAACCACCAAACCACCACAGCAAACCCCCCACCACCTTCACTTTTCTCCTTCCACATCCATCGACCCCACACCACCAGTCAACACCAAATGTCGTGCTGTCCAGGCCCGTTCGGTAATTGATGCCGAACGCGTCGAGCCGCAGGTACGAATGCGTTCCTCTCAGGGAGAAATTCAGATCAGGAAGGGTTCACGCCCCTTTTTCTCCGCCCAATGGCCGAGCGTCAGGCGGTATGGCCCCACCTCCAAGCGCGATGAATGTGGATTCTTCACGGGAGAGAATTCGGATCAAAAGAGGCTCACGCCCCTTTTTGCCACACCATTGGCTGAACAGAGGGTGGCGTGGCCCCGCCTCCAATCGCGTTTTGATCCTAAAATCTGCATACAGGCTCCTCCTCCAGTCTATAAAGACGCGAGCACAAGGTGACGCGCGCTGGTCGAGTGAAGAGAGAGTTCGGGTCGAGTGAAGACGGAGGTCGTCGGCGAAGTTGGAGTTGTAGTGTGGTGTCATCTCGTCGCTGGTCGCTGGGCTCGTCTCGTCTCGTCGTGGAATCGACCCACCTTCGCTCTCACAAGCGACCAAGCCAGCCAGCCATTCCCCTCGCTTGACCCTGAGCATCAACAATTCCCCCCCCCCCATCCGCGCGGAGATAGTGCCGGTGACCCCGTTCCTTCCCCACCCCAACTGTGGTGCCGACCCAACCGTGCTGGCGCGGAGCACGCCGGAGAGGGCTCACCGACCACGCCAGGGGCACAGAGTCGGGGCGCAGCTGCGCGGACATTGCGGCTTGCCCGCCATCGCGTCACGAGGACGAAGGTAAGACTTTTTCGGTCTCGTGGACCTGGCCACTCCTCCAGGCTCCGCGCACATTTGGTCCACGGACCTGTCTGCCTCCTTGCCTGTGAGGGTGGCTTTCGTTTCGTTTGAGTTTTGAATGAATGCTGTGGCGCTGTCCGACAAGTATAATTGTTTAAGTGTTGTAAATAATTATAGTCGGTAGTAGTGCTTTTGCTTTCGTTGCATTTTGTGTCGTTGCATTACAGCCTTACGTGCTTGTCTGTGTGTGAAATAAAGTGCTTGCTTGTTGAACTGTTTCCCGTTTCGTTGCGTCCTTTTTTTTCCCTTATTGAAAGCTCCATCTTGCATCACGCAAGGGATTGATAGTGGGTTTAAAAGACCCGGTAAATAATCTGAACCGTCGAGGTCGACGATAACTCCGCTCGGTTATCCCTGCAGCACAGAACGAGCCGCTTCAGCGGTTCGTGTCCAGAGTCGACCTGCAGCGTGGTACAACTCCTCGGTACGCTACTCGTGCGGGTACTTAGGTATATCGACATTCGGCGATTCACCCTATTTCGCGCGGGTAGAATGCGGACTGGGTTGTGGTGAGGTTAAACCCCCACCCGTGGCTAGCTACTTGGCGGTAGTTCCAAGAGGGTCACGACTGAATTGCACGTTCGGTGGGCGAAGCGGCCGCGATTGGTTAAAAGCGGTCGTTCGCACGCCGGACAGGCCGAAATTCGTAACAATATATTATGACAAGGATATAAGCAAAAAACCTCTCTGGCTCTGTTAATATGCATCTGACTTGCCAGAGCCTGAATGGACCATCCCAAAAGGGTCAAGTTTAACCCCTTTTTGCCTTGGTGGGACATGTGCTACCTGCTTAAACCATGTATAGATAAAATTCTGCATTACTTATCGTTATTTATCCTTTGGTATTTTTTATTGTCATTAGCTCATTGTGACACAGGAGAATGAGAACTTTGAGTCCCTTATTCTGAAAGTACACCAAGATGGGATGGCCCGGTATGGTTCTTAGGGGCTCATATATATATATATATATATATATATATATATATATATATATATATATATATATATATATATATATATATATATATACATACAGCTCTGGAAAAAATTAAGAGGCCACCACAAAATTATCAGTTTTTCTGGTTTTACTATTTATAGGTACTAGTACGTGCCCATACGTGCGTGGCCGTACGTGCAAAAAAAATAAAATAAAATAACTTTCAAACCGCGAGCCAGAAACAACAACCACACAGGCCGTTCCTTCACTCTCGCATGCCCGTACGTGAAAACCAAAAAAAAAAAAAAACTTTCAAACCGCGAGCCAGAAACAACCACACAGGACGTTCCTTCGCTCTCGCGTGCCTGTACGTGCAACCCCCCCCCTTTACAAAGAAAAAAAAAAAAACTTCAAAACAACCACAGGCCGCCGTTCCTTCACTCTCGTAAACGACGACTGGATTGGGGCATTGTGTTTATCTTTAAATGCGCATAAGAAATCGAGAAATTATTAGAATACATTAAGTTATCACTATCCGGAAGTGGTGCGTGCCCGTATGGAATGTTCACATCCATTCCACGAATTATCGCTTGCATTGAAGTAACAACTGCTGTCATACTTGCACAATAAATTAAATTTACTGTAAATTAAATCAAAATTAAAATCAAGTTTACCTCCCTGTCTTTCCTTGCCATGACATTCGCTGCCATTGACCATTGCCACTCCGACGCCACGGTAACTAAGGCACCGATCCCCATCGTAACCAGCACGGCACGTGACGTCATCGTCAGCCAGCCACGAAAAGCCAGCCACGCACTTGCCTTCGCAGCCATGCCTACGTAGAAACGTGTCCTTTCATTGGTTGGTAAATAAATGGCCGTAACTTGGGAAGCACTTGTCCGATTAATATCAAACCTTGAAAAGGCACATACTCAGGCCCCCAACAATATACCTGGCAAGTTTCAATTAGATTGGACCAGTGGTTGGCGAGAAACAGCGGTCACAGACACACACAGATTGCTGGAATTATCGATAGATGTGTTTGAGTAAAATGAACATTTTTTGTTTTATTCTATAAACTAATGACAACATTTCTCTCAACTTCCGAATAAAAATAGTCATTTGGAGCATTTATTTGCAGAAAATGACAACTGGTCTAAATAACAACAAAGATTCAGTGTTTTCAGACCTCAAATAATACAAATAAAACAAGTTCATATTCATTTTTAAACAACACAATACTAATGTTTTAATTTGGAAGACTTCAGAAATCAATATTTTGTGGAATAACCCTGATTTTTAATCACAGCTTTCATGTGTCTTGGCATGCTCTCCACTAGTCTTTCACATTGCTGTTGGGTGACTTTATGCCACTCCTGGCGCAAAAATTCAAGCAGCTCAGCTTTGTTTGATGGCTTGTGACCATCCATCTTCCTCTTGATAACATTCCAGAGGTTTTCAAAGGGGTTCAGGTCTGGAGATTGGGCTGGCCATGACAGGGTCTTGATCTGATGGTCCTCCATCCACACCTTGATTGACCTGGCTGTGTGGCATGGAGCATTGTCCTGCTGGAAAAACCAATCCTCAGAGTTGGGGAACATTGTCAGAGCAGAAAGAAGCAAGTGTTCTTCCAGGACAACCTTGTACGTGGCTTGATTCATGAGTCCTTCACAAAGACAAATCTGCCCGATTCCAGCCTTGCTGAAGCACCCCCAGATCATCACCGATCCTCCACCAAATTTCACAGTGGGTGCGAGACACTGTGGCTTGTAGGCCTCTCCAGGTCTCCGTCTAACCATTAGACGACCAGGTGTTGGGCAAAGCTGAAAATTGGACTCATCAGAGATGACCTTACTCCAGTCCTCTAAGGTCCAATCCTAATGGTCTTTTGCAAACCTCAGCCTGGCTCTTCCTTGCTTCTCATTGATGAAGGGCTTTTTTCTCGCTTTGCACGACTTCAGCCCTGCTCCCAGGAGCCTGTTTCGAATTGTCCTCGCCGTGCACTTCACCCCAGCTGCCATTTGCCATTCTTTTTGTGGGTCACTTGATGTCATCCTACAGTTGTTGAGTGACATTCGAATGAGTTGGCGGTCATCCCGGTCAATGGAAAGTCGTTTTCGCCCTCTGCCAGTCTGAAGCTTTGTTGTCCCCAATGTCTGCTGCTTGACCTTGTTCTTATGAACCGCCATCTTCGAAATTTTAAGGATGGAAGCAACTTGACACTCACTGTATCCCTCTGCAAGTAAAGCCAGAATTGAACCCTTCTTTTCCTCACTCAAAACATTTCTTTTCAACTCTTTTGGCATGGTCAATCGTTTTTTTTTTTTAATTCCAATTATTTTTGAGGTACTACTAGCACTGTTTTTGCCATCCAGCTGGTCCTATTGCAAGAGGAAAGTGATGACCACAGCAGTGGTTTTTATACTTTTCCTTGTTAAATAAGATTCGGTTCAGGTGATCACCTAATCAGTACTTCACTATGTAGAACGAGGTGTGCCTGTGTTGGAATTCAACAGACACTGGAATGGAATGGCTGCCATACATGTAGAGATGCTGATTTCATTTTTTTTTGGAGTGGTCTTTTATTTTTTTCCCAGAGCTGTATATATACAGTAATATATATATATATATATATATATATATATATATATATATACATATATATATATATATATACATACATATACATACACAGTAGACGTGGCATAAGTCGGCAGCGTGTAACTCGTCACTTCGCCTAAGTCGGCAGCGTCAAAAAGTCCCGAATTTATCTAATGTTAAATTACTTTGAATAAAGTCTGCAAGTCATCATCTCTAAATCGTCACTTCGTCTAAGTCGTCAGATGTTGTCCGTTCCCGCGTAATGGAAACTCAAGTAAATTACCATGCCTAACTCGTCACACGGAACTTCTACCTCGTGAGAAGCCCGATTTCATGGAATCGTGATGTGCGCTCATTGGTTTACACCGCCAGTGATAGGCTATATATATAACTGCGCTGCGTTCAGCTCAGTCAGCGTGCCGTCCCACATGCATCTGAAGAGGTAGACAGGCTGCGCAAAGCAGTCTCTGGCGAAGGAGTAAAGGATCGATCGAGCTTAGTGTTGAAGTCCGATCATGGTTTTATCTTGGCTTGTTTCGTACATCACCACACTCACTTTCACATAGGTATTGAGTGGTAGTCATCACGATGACCGTGTGTCATGTAATTTGTCGATGGAATACGAGTTTTCATTCCATATGACAACTCATTCCACATTCATTCCAATGAATGAATTCCAACAGCCATTCATTCCACATTTGTCGATGGTCATATACCATCACCACGAGGTCTGTGTGTCATGTAATTTGTCGATGGTATACGGGTTTTCATTCCATATGACAACTCATTCCACATTCATTCCAATGAATGAATTCCAACAGCCATTCATTCCACATTTGTCGATGGTCATATACCATCACCGATGGTAGAAGAGTTGTCTTACAGTTGTTCATTATCTTTACTTTTGATAAAGTGATTCATGAATTCCATCTTTGCTTGATCACTTTCCAACTCACCAATGAACCCCCAACTATGCCCCAAGGATTGTGTTTACCTTTTGGTACAATAGCCAGCTTAGAGATTGTTGCGCCCTCTCACACGTAGGTGTCCAGGCCACGAGCGACTTCATCTTCACCCCACAGTCATGAATGTTCGCATACCCGCAAGTCGTCACATGTCTAAGTCGTCACTTTTTTCTCAGTCCCGATGGTGACGACTTACGCCTAGTCTACTGTAAAGATATATATATATATATATATATATATATATATATATATATATATATATATATATATATATATATATATATATATATATATATATATATATATATATATATATATATATATATATATATATATATATATATATATATATAGACCACAAGAGGAAAACCAGAGATGTCAGTATAAGTCAATTTTGAAGAAACTGAAAAACAAAGTTTCAAGACTTTGGTGGACTGTTTAATAACTGTCATATAGATTTCTTTTCCAGTAAAAGGAAGAGTGATCATTGGCCGATCAAATTAAGCATGTAGCATTTGCCAAGCTTCTGTGTTATTTAATATAAGAGCAAAGAACAAATCAATGTTGCAAACTGACATCACTGGTTATTCCCTTGTTTTATAATTGCCATGCAATTTTAACCCAGGATGTGTAGCAAATTCATGCTTGTTGGTTATTAGCATACATTACATGACTTTGGTGATCACAGATTATTTTTTTTCAACATTAAACGGTCATTGTTTTTTTTGTTTGATTGGTGTTCAACGCCAAACTCAAGGGTATTTCGCTTATATGACGACGGATTCTCCATTTCTTACTCCGTACTACTTAATATGATGGAAAACCGGGAGGAAATCAAGGATAAACCACCCCCGCGATAGCCGAATTCACCTTATGTGACTCCCTCATATACCTAAGCAGGTTGATTGGGCGGTGGGTACATCGAATGAGGATGGGTACTCAGACACGCTGACCATTAAGCCATGGCGTGGGTCCCATAAAAGTCACAATAAAGGTTTGACCAGGCTTGAACCATGATATGCACCAACTACGGAGCCCATGATATAACCAAATAGGCCATTGTAGTGCTCAGAGTTTATGATGTGAAAGTTTTACAACCTTTCATTTTTTAGTTTCTCAACTCTGAATATTATGGTGGAACAGTTAACATGAATGAAAGGGAGATAACCAGGAGTAAAGTACTGACAAGTCTGGGTTTCTACTTGTTCAGCTTTAACAACACTTGTTTTTTCATTGCACGGCTAAACCATATAAATTATGTGACACCCCTGGTTATTTGTTAAAGTAATATTGTGAGAGGAAATGTTGCCAACTATTGGCAGGTGCAATAACCCTGAAATTTATAAAAAGTGACATCTCTGGTTTTCCCCTTGTGGTCTTCATATACATACATTTTTTTTTTTCACACACACACACACACACACACACACATATATATATATATATATATATATATATATATATATATATATATATATATATATATATATATATATATATATATACACATATATATGTATATATATATATATATGTATATATATACATATACATATATATATATATATACATATATATATATATATATATATACATATACATATATATATATATACATATATATATATATACATATATATATATATTACATATACATATATATATATTACATATACATATATATATTACATATACATATATATATATATATATATACATATACATATATATACATATACATATATATATATATATATACATATATATATATATATATATATATATATATATATATATATATATATATATATATACATATATATATATATATATATATATATATATATTATATATATATATATATATATATATATATATATTACATATATATATATATATATATATATATATATTATATACATATATATATATATATATATATATATATATATATATATATATATATATATATATATATATATGTTATGCGGATTCGCGCCCGCCGGCGTGCGAACGGCCACGTAACTCAAATCGCGGCACGTCGCCCACCGGACGGACAATCCAGTCGTGACCCTCTCGGACTAACGCCGGGAACCAGTCACGGTGGACCTTTCGGTCTCACCGCGATCGAGCCAATCGGCCCCCGCGTGGGATAGGGTTGCTCGCCAAATTCGACCTACTCTAAGTACCCACACGGAGGGTAGACCGGGCGATCGCACCTCGCCGCAGGTCGACTTCGGACACGGGCCACTTAAGCGACCCGTTCCGTACTATCGGGATAACCGAGCGGTGTTATTCGTCGGCCTCGACGGTTCGACACTATCGGGCGTCTTAGCCCACGACCAACCCTTTACGTGAAGCAAGATGGGGATTCAATGAAAGAAATGACGAAGCGAAGCGGGAAAACAGTTCAATAATAAGCACATTTATTTCGCGATGAACGGAAAGCACACATATATACAATTCCACCAAAAGCACATGGAAAAGAAGAAGACAAAAAGCAAATGCAACAATGCAGATCTATCCGACTACCGGGCACTCGGCAACACTTATACAATTTTACTTCACAGACGGCGCCGACAACACACATTCCCAAAGCAAAAGAAAAGAGAACCACCCTCCAGGATGAGGGGGTAGGCGGGCCTGGGGCCGAGACCGTGTCGGGCCTACCCGTCTGATGATGAGACGCGGCGGCGGTGGTGCCTCAACCCTCCGCGGGCCTCGCGGACAGTGTCCTGGTAGGGGTGGGAGGGGGGGCCCCTTTTGTCGCACTATCTCAGCGTGGGGGGAAACAGGAGGGGGTTGCTGATGCTCGGGGAAAGGAGGATTTCACAAACTCGCGGGTCCCGCGACGAGCGTCCCCACCACGACCTCGGTCGCGCCGCCGGCCTTTCTCTCCGCAGTTCCCCGAATCTGACGCGAGCACCCCCTCAACCGCCTTCGCCGCCGCCGCCTCTCCACAGCTCCGTCCTCTTCACTCCGACTCCGCGAACTCCCAACTGCACTCAACTCGACTGACGAACGCAGTCGTTTTTATAAGCCCCGTGGCTTCGCTCTCTCATCTTTGACCCTCTGCCTCCGACCTTTCACCTCGCTCCCCATTGGCCCGAGGAAAAGTGGGCGTGAATGCTTTTTGATCCATGAATTTGCATATAGCGACCGCCCTCCAACGCCCTGGAGGCGGGGCCAAACCGCCCCTCGCTCACCGATTGGACGGAACAAAAGTGGGCGCGAGTCGTTTTTGATCCGTTTTTCTTCAGAAAGTCCGCGATGCTTTTGAACACGCTGCACGGTGCGCGCCCTACACGAGTCCAGCATCGGTGCCCACGAGTGGCGCGAGATGACGGGGATGCGATGGTGGCGAGTTGTGACGGTAAAGGTCGTGGCGGTTGTGGTGAAGCGGCGTTGTGGTTGGTGGTTGTTGTTGTGATGGCTGTTGAGACGTGGTTGGTGGTGGTAATAATGGCGGTTGGTCCAAAATAAAGATAGTAAAAGAAAAACGGCTATCCTGAAGAGTTGCAGCCCTCCTGAATGACATTTATTCCCTCTAGACAACGGGTTTGGGCCTAACTACACATATACTTACCGAGATATCTCACCTAAGGGACCTGAATGGTAGTTTGTGAATTTCGTCAACCACAACAATATATATTACATATACATATATATATATATATATATATATATATATATATATATATATATATATATATATATATATATATATATATATATATATATATATATATATATATATATATATATATATATATATATATATATATATATATATATATATATATATATATATATATTACATATACATATATATATTACATATACATATATATATATATATATATATATATATATATATATATATATATACACACATATACATACATATTCATATATATATATATACATATATATATATATATACATATATATACATATATATACATATCTATATACATATATACACATATATATATACAGGGTGTCCCAAAAAAATGTACTCACATTTTGGCTCCTCATAACTCATTGAATTTTTCATTTTTTTTTCAGATCAAATTGACCCCAAAATGGCAGAAGTACGACTAGGTGTTGAAGAAAGAATTTATCATTTTCGTGCTACTGGAAGCATGAAAACATCATGGAAGTGCAAAGACAATTGAGAAGACATTTTCACAAAAATCCACCAACGCGACGCACCATTGCTCGCATCCGAGATAAGTTTGAAACAGATGGAACTGTGCATAACGTCCATAAGGAGCGTTCAGGAAGACCACGGTCATCAACCACCCCCGCAAAGGAAAATCCATTGCTGAAAACCCTCCATCGATCCCCACGGAAATCTGTACGACAAATGGCTCTTGAGACAGGAATCCCAAAATCAAGCGTCCATCGCATTTTGAAGCGAATTGATTGGAAAAGTTACATTCCAACATTAATCCACGTTCTAAATGAAGACGATCCTGACCGGAGAGCTGAATTTTGTGAGTGGTACCTGTGCAAATGCGAAGAAGATGTAGCATTTCCATCCAAAATTGTTTGGAGCAATGAGGCCAGCTTCAAGTTAAATGGCTCAATTAACCGACACAATTGCACCTACTGGGCTCCTGAAAATACGCATGTTACTATGGAACACCATTTAAACTTACCAGGGGTTACTGTGTGGTGTGGGATATCAGCATTGGGCATCCTAGGGCCATTATTTTTTGACCAAATTGTCACTGGGTTGTTTACTTAAACTTGCTGCAGGAATCCGTCGGTCCAAGCGTTGATGAGATATTTGGTGACGAAGAGATTTACTTTCAGCAAGATGGAGCACCTCCCCACTACCACCGTGATGTAAGGGCCTATCTCGAAGCAACTTTTCCGAACAGATGGATTGGGCGAAGAGATTGTGTTGAATTCCATGCGCATTCCCCAGACCTCACTCCAATGGACTTCTTTTTATGGGGATATCTCAAAGATAAGGTTTACAGCTCAAAACCAGCAACAGTCGATGAGCTGAAAGAGGAAATTGAAAGACAATGTCTTGCAGTTCCAAATGAAATGATTTGTAACGCTGTTGAATCCATTAGTCCGCGTTATCGGTTGTGTTTGGAATGTGATGGTCGTCAGTTTGAACATTTGTAAACATGCATTTATCCATTTAACCATTAATCTTGTTTCTAAGTCAATAAGCAAGGGATTTATTATCATTTAAAGATTGAGTACTTTTGTGGGGACACCCTGTATGTATGTATATATATATATATATATATATATATATATATATATATATATATATATATATATATATATATATATATATATATATATACATATACATACACATACACAGGCAATCATCGGGATACGACGGTCTCAACGTACGACGTTTCGTGGTTACGACGCATCTCCCATAAATTATTAAGAAAAAAAACCAAGCGCAAAAACGTCCGAAAATTAGCCACAAAAAGTGATCGATCTGGCTTTGAGTCTAATCTGAACAGTGGAAACACGCCAACCATCCATGCCATTGGCATTTCCTACCTCTGAAAGCCTTTGTTGACTTTTTGCAGCGAGAAAGTTCGCCCCTCCGTGAGTTTTGAATGCCTCATGTGGACCTCTTGTTTCTTCATACCGTACTCTTACCAAATCAATATCTCTCTAAATATATTCTGAGGTCGCAAACTCATCACTGAAGAAAGCAGGGAAACACACAAACAGCCGCGGCGATCAGGGAAGACACTTGGAGTGTGGATTGAACTTTTTTGAGCTCAGCTGTGATTTACCTCGCTCGTTCTACGTTGTTCAAGTTTCGGTTAACAATGCAAGGTAATAAACGTAAATATAAATAACGATGTCGATTCAAGTAAGAAGAATAACCTCTCTGCGATGAGTCAGGAAAATTAATTGACTTTCTGCAGGAAGAGGACTTTTACAGTGAGTTGTGAATTCACGAAGAGTCAAAACCAGTTTTGAAACCTAATATGAATCTAAGCATAGACTGGAGACTGACGAGAACAACTTGATTTGGCCTGAACACGTCATCAGGAAAACCCGCAACATCGGAAAAAATCCATAAATAAGCCTCATCGTTATTTTAGCCGCAGAGGTCGAAGTTGAGGGAAAAAGTTGCGGCTCATCGTCCGAATTTTATGGTCGTGCTTTGGCTGGAAGACCACCATCAACGGCGTATCCCAATGAGCTTTAAGTTGATTCAGGAGAAGGCTCAAAGATTGTTTGAGGAATGAGGGGCAGAACACACGAAAAGGTGTGTTCCGACTTTCGCGGAAAA
>NC_140963.1:130683542-130696042 GCF_056783735.1 Eptatretus burgeri | reverse complement strand
ATCCTTCCTCTTCTCCAATGGCTTGATTTCCAATCATCAATTTGGTTTCAGACCAGGTCACTCTACCCTGGATATGCTGCTTCTGCTCTCCCATCAATGGATGGAGGTCCTCAATGCCAGACAGGAAATCCGAGCCGTATCCCTGGACATATCACGTGCTTTTGACACAGTCTGGCACCCTGCCCTACTCACCAAACTCTCTTCCCATGGTATTCAAGGCCATCTCCACTCATGGCTCGCAGACTTCCTCTCCTGTCGCAGTCAACGTGTGGCGCTAAATGGAGTTCTTTCATCCCCTCTTCCTGTGCAGGCTGGAGTTCCTCAAGGTAGCGTTCTGGGCCCTGTTCTTTTTCTAGTTTTCATCAATGATCTCTCGGACTCTCTGGAAAATCCTCTATTTCTCTTTGCCGACGACTCCACCCTCTGCCGTACCATCTGTCATCCCTCAGACCGGCAAGCAGCAGCTTCTTCACTCACTGCAGATCTGGATAAAATCACAAACTGGTCCAACACGTGGAACATGTCTTTCAATCCAGACAAATCTCACACTCTCACTATGTCTCTTCGAAAGGACCGTTTAGAAAACCCCCCCCCCCCCCATCCACTTTCTCAACAATCCTCTGGAAGAAGTCTTTTCTTTCAAGCTTCTGCGTCTCACTATCTGCCATGACCTTTCCTGGGAAAGTCACATTTCCAACCTCGCCTCAAAAGCCAGTCGCCGACTGGGAATCCTCCGTCGTGCAAAGTCCTTCCTCGGCCCTCTTGAGCTCCTGACCACTTATAAAGCTTTTGTCCGTAGCCTGATGGAGTACTGCTTTCCCCTCTGGGCTGGTGCTCCTGCCTCCCACCTTTCTCAGCTTCACGCTGTCGAAACCAGGGCATTTAAGATCATCGGCATCTCCCGCAATGAAGCTGAGTCTTTGGGCCTCTCACTCAATCACCGCAGGTTGGTCGGTGGTCTTTCTGTCTTCTACCGACTCCTCTCCAGCCTTGCCCCCCCTGCTCTCTCTGTGATTTGTCCCCACCACATTTCCACAGGGCGCTCAAGGTCCGCCAACAACCCCCTTCTGGTAAAACTACCAAAATCACGAATCACTGCTCATCTTCACTCTTTCATTCCTTTTTTTTCCCGCCTTTGGAATAAACTTCCTCACTCTATTCTTTCCCTTTCTTCCCTCCAGGCTTTCAAAACAGCTGTTCACCACCACCTCTTATCATCCCCCATCCAAATCCTCGATCTTTTCTACCCCCGATATAATCCACCCAAGCCCACTTCCTTCAATTCTCCTGCCTTCCTTCCTTAAAGTCCCTGAAATGTCCATCTTCTCTTCGCCATGTTCCCCGTCCCATCCCCATCCCTCTCCCTTCCACAGTTCACCTAATGTGTCTGTTCCCCACTGTTTTGTCCCTTCCACTCCCGCCCCTCTTGTCTCATGCCTCCTTGCTGTGAGTTGTGTGTTCGCTCTCATACGAGCCTCGACCAAGGTATACAAAAAATATATATATATATATATATATATATATATATATATATATATATATATATATATATATATATATATAAATATATACAGTAATACCTTGACATCGGAGTTGAATTCGTTCTGTGACCGAGCTCGCAACTCGGTTTGCTCGTATATCAAAACAATTTTCCCAATTTAAATTCATTAAAATACCATTAATCAGTTCCAGCCCCCCAAAAAACACCCTAATTTCTTTGTTACATAGTTTTAAAAATGAGAAATGTATTTATAAAAAATAAATAATTAATACAAAGATAATAAAATAGAATATAAATAAATAAACTGGTTTTATAAAGTGTATTTACCTTTGAGATGAGACGACTTCGGCTTATGGAAGATTCTGGTGGAGGTGGTGGCGGTGGTGGAGGAGATAGGCGGAGGAGATTTGAAGGTCTCATCACACTTTATCGCTAAACGTAATTCATACAAATTTTTTGTATTCACTTTATCGTGAAACTTCATTGCTACAATTTTTTTTTTTTACTTTTTTTTTTATTCCCTTTGCCCTTACACTTAATTGCTACAATTAAGTGTAACAACCCTTAATTGTAATTAATTGCTTAACAACCCTATTCAACGAGATAACCAAGAGAACTGAACGAGTGAGTGGGGGGAGATGCGTGAAAAGGCGGGAGATGCGGGTGTTCGCTTGCTTGGCTGCGCGCGTCTCAAAGCTCGCTCCACTCGTAATTCGGATCTAGACTCGTAACACAAAGCAAAAAAATCGTCCGAACAACGGCTCGTAACTCGGAATACTCGTAAGTTAGAGCATTCGTATGTCAAGGTATTACTATATATATATATATATATATATATATATATATATATATATATATATATATATCTATATCTATATATATATATATATATATATATATATATATATATATATATATATATATACATATATATATATATTTGAGATGAAGTTGTCGTTTGTAAACAGACAGACTGCCAGACAAAGTGAACTAAATGCTTAACCCTACTTTTCGCTTCATGCATGCAGTGAATTACATCGTCATCGCTTCAAAAATATCATGTTTTCCACAGTCCTGCACCATTTACTGCTCGAGCATGCTGACCATTCTCACTTGCCAAATGGAATGTATCCTGTACTGTACTGAAGAGAAGAGAGGAAATTTACATCACGTGCACATCACATACAATCAAAAAAAAAATACATTATTCTGCAACTTTATTTAAATTATTTTCCATACCTAACATTAGTGCACCTTGCTCTTCTCTACTTTATGCTTGGCCTGCATTTTTAAAGGGGTCCGTTTACATGCCTGCATGTACAAAATAAAATGTATTTGCGCATCAAGACCAAAACTTGTGATTTATTGGGAAAGTAAAGATTCCTTGAGAAGGAGGGGAAAAAAAACTATTTCAAAAGATGTTTAAGTTACTTTGCAAGACAGTTTGAATAAGCATGGACACCGAGTCTCAAGCAAGATGTTATGGGTTTTCTTTCCAAATTGTATTCAAATATGGCAAGAAGAGATGGCAAACTTGGAAAGGAAGCACAACCCAAGTTTCTACAAACTGCAAATATCCTTCATCGGCTGGGAAACATCACACAATTTTCCCAACCGATGATCGACGCACAAATGTAACACATGGTTGCTTTCATCGACATTGCTGGGAAATTCACTGAATTTGCTCCCTTGTATAAATAAAACGTCGCAGGATTGTCATCATGAATGCCCTTCGTTGCCAAAGATAGCCGTTCACACATTATAATGCAAACAACCAGAATACATGAAGTTGAGAGTGCAGAAGCTGCTGCCCAGAGAACAACCACACTGTGAGATGGCAAACAGTATAACTTTGGGGTAAAGGGGTATCCAAGATGAACAGACCACTTGCTTGCTGAAACTTTAAGCAGGAATGTGGAATTTGTTCCAGAGTGCTGGCGATAACTCGCCTGCTCTTTGTGAAAGACACTGTGGAATCTTTAGCATCCACCAACAATCAGCACTGGTGGATGGGTCGTCCCACTTTAGGGTCTTTCTGATGGACGGCGCAAACATGGAGGATGCATCGCCCTGCACATGAAACACCAGGATGAGAGTGTATCGCAAGGTCACAATTCAAACTCGGGATGGACGGCTCAAAACACCAGGACAGGAAAGCAGAAATTGATGAAAGGAAGATTCTAAAAGAAAATAAATAAATAAATAAATTCGAGAAATAGATTGATTAACAAGAATTGGCCCTGCAAGATTGAAAAAGGCCTCAGATCTCAAAAGACTCTTGCCATTGCTCGGCAAAGTTCCAAGCAAAGGGAAAAGACGCTACAAAGAATGTCTGGAAAAACAAGAGAGTTGAAAGTTTGAAAGAATGTTGCATCGAGTATACATTTTCCTTTTCCATGATGAGCACAAACACATCACGACTTCAACGCAACTGTGAGCAAACTGAGCACAGAAAGAAATTCTCAAGCCAGCATTACAAGACTGTTAATAATTTCACTTTCATGGAACTCCTCTAATTATATTGGATCGTTCATTACAGTCGATTGAAGAAATGTTTGCACTCAGGCAACTAACTCTACATTTATAAAAAGTTACAAAAATGGAGTGTGCAGTTCATCCAAAGACAGTGTAATAACTTCTCAAACTTCACCCTCTCCCCACACTAAAGCTGCCTCCTTCTCCTCCCCCACCAATGCTCATCCTCTGCCTCCTGCTCCTGCTCCTGCTCCTGCTCCTCCTCCTCCTCCTCCTCCACCCCCCCCCCCCAAATTTATCTTAGGCTCATGGTGGAGCTTGTAAATAAATAAATCACATGCAACATGCAGTACAAGTGTACTTTTACATGAATTACAAGAACCTTGGGTTCGCAGCATCCTGACACACAAACTCAGATTAAAAACACAAAACAGGCCTAAATGACTGGATTTAGGCCTTAAAAGCCTTTGTACACTTACTTCGTTTTTATTTTTTATCAGAACACACAAAGTGCCAACACAGTGTTATGATCAGCAGAACTGCCTGCAGCACGTATCCGAGCCAATGCTCTTTATGTTGGATGCGAGGACATAGAAAAGAGGGTTGGATGCTGTGGTTTAAACAATAGTCAAGGATTATGTGAAGAACTTTAAAACTAGTGATAGGAGAAGCAAAACTGTACAGCATCTCTCCACACACTACCCATTTTTGTACGATTTCCACACCACAAGTCGTTTCCTCATTTCTTACATGACCAGATGACCTTATCAATTCTGACCGTTTGGTATAATCCCTGCTTTCCCACATAAAATGAGATTTTGCACCTCCATAGAACTAAGAATCAGAGACAACTTCAAACCACAGGACTTGTATTCTCTTGTCCTTGTTCAAACAACCACATGGAAGAGCAACCTTCTCAAGTTATTTCCTTCCATCAACATCCAAACGTGTACAGGCTAATTCTAGTGAATAGCATTAGCCAAAAAATATTTTAAAGCAATTGGGAATGTTTGAGAATGAGAACGAGAATTCAGAACTAGAAGGGCACTCGGTAGAGCGGATACCTCCGCCACGTAATGCCTGATCCACGCGAACATATCGGGCCCAATACATTTTTGAAATACGATGCTATATATCGTTTTAGGCCCTATCTCTCAATGGTGAAGAATCACTTTGGAAATTAAATAATTCAGGTATCCAGATCCAGGTCCGGATCATCAGCAAAATCGAATCAATTCGTTGTGGTCACACACCCAACCTGTCCATCAAGTTTCATCCAAATCCGTCCACAACTTTTTGAGATATTGTGCTATAACTTTTATTGTTTTTGGCCCCATCTCTCAATGGTGAAGAATCACCTTAAAAATTATAGCAGTCGGATCTTCACCAAAATCGAATCAGTTCGTCCTTGTCACACACCCAACCTGCCCACAAAATTTCATCCGAATCCACCCACAACTTTTTGGGATATCCTGCACACAAACAAACAAAAACAAACAAAAAGACAGGGGTGAAAACATAACCTCCTTCACCTTCGGTGAAAGTAATTTAACAGAAAGTTATGATGAGTTTTTTGCCATTGAACCAAACACCCGATTCAGAATTATTCACTATATGAACAGCAGCAAAGGGATTAATCACAGCTATGTGATGAAGCTGCGTGATGGACACGAGTCCATTCAACCATTTAATTAAATCAGTGCTCATTGCGATAAAAACTCCTGGAGCCTGCTATACCGGCTAATGTCGCTTTTGTGCGGTACTTTTGAGTATTTGTTGAGAAATGTGTTTTCTGAACCTCCCTGCAGATGCTAAACTATGGCAGGCACGTGCTGCTTGGAAAATGTACTCAGACATTATATTAAAGCAGCACTTTAGCTAATTGAATCATGGCTTACGGTGTGAGAAATTCAATAATTATTGAGCAAATGACAGGTAACTGCATCTTGATGACGAAGGTGACTTAAGGTTAAACCTGCACTTTGTGTTTGAGATGATTTGAAAGTAAAGAACATTCTACTATTCCCCCCCCCCCTGCCAAGGTATTTCCTCATATAACATGTTTTAATTTATCCATTGTCTATTAATTTCCTGATCATCCAAGAACACAATGACGTCTAATGTCCCTTTCCGATGTGTACCATACATATGCAACGACTGCATGAGCCTTCGTCATTGCAGGGATGGGGTACTCCATCCAAAAATTAGCGATAAAAATATATAATCAATAATCATACATTCTTGTATTTCACAAAATTTTATCCGAATCCATTCTCAACTTTTTGAGATATCCTGCACACAAACAAACAATATATTTCAAATCTTTATACATATATCTTTATACAAATCTTTATACAATCTGCGTGCCAACTACATGAGAGAGCAAGGCACAGGTCGAGTCCCACAACAGCAAAATGCTGCATGCACCACCTGTTCGCAAAAAGCATCGCCTCCCACATGAAGGCATTATCTCTGCCCTGCTGATCACAGTTCGGAGGTGAGGTTGCAGTCAGGAAAGATAAGATAAAATAAAAAGGGAATCTCTGATGCAGACGTCGTCTGATTATATATATATATATATATATATATATATATATATATATATATATATATATATATATATATATATATATATATATATATATACACACAATATGGCCAAAAGTTTGTGGACACCCCTTCTAATTAGTCATTAGTGGATTCAGCTATTTCAGCCACACCCATTGCTGACAGCTGCATAAAATCAAGCACACAGCCATGCAATCTCCATAGACAAATATTGGCAGTAGAATGGGCCATACTGAAGAGCTCAGTGACTTTCAACATGGCACCGTGATCTGATGCCACCTTTCCAACAAGTCAATTCATCAAATTTCTGCCCTGCTAGAGCTGCCCCAGTCAACCGTAAGTGCTGTTATTGTGAAGTGGAAATGTACAGGACCAACAACAGCTCAGCCGTGAAGAGGTAGGCCACACAAGCTCACAGAACTGGACCGCCGAGTGCTGAAGCGCGTAGCATGGAAAAATAGTCTGCCGTCGGTTGCAACAATCACTACCGAGTTCCAAACTGAATGGAAGCAACGTCAGCGCAAACACCGTTCGTCAAGAGCTTCATGAAATGGATTTCCATGGCCGAGCAGCTGCACACAAGCCTAAGATCACCATGCGCAATGCCAAGCGTCAGCTGGAGTGGTGTAAAGCTCACCGACATCGGACTCTGGAGCAGTGAATCATACTTCACCATTTGGCAGTCCAACGGACGAATCTGGGTTTGGCGAATGCCAGGAGAACGCTACCTGCCCAAATGCATAGTGCCAACTGTAAAGTTTGATGGAGGAGGAATAATGGTCTGGAGATGTTTTTCATGGTTCGGGCTAGGTCCCTTAGTTCCAGTGAAGGGAAACCTTAACACTACAGCATACAATGAATGACATTCTGGACGATTCTGTGCTTCCAACTTGGTGGCAACAGTTTGGCGAAAGCACTTTCCTGTTTCAGCATGACAATGTCCCCGTGCACAAAGTGAGGTCCATACAGAAATGGTGTGTCGAGATCGGTGTGGAAGAACTTGACTGGCCTGCACAGATCCCTGACTTCAACCCCATTTGGGATGAATTGGAACACCGATTGCGAGCCAGACCTCATCGCCCAACATCAGTGCCCGACCTCATGCTCGTACAGCTAAATGGAAGCAAATCTCCGCAGCAATAGTGGATAGCCATCCCAGAAGAGTGAAGGTTGTGTAATATATATATATAGAAATATATATACTAGTAAAAGGCAGTGTGTGTGTGTGTGTGTGTGTGTGTGTGTGTGTGTGTGTGTGTGTGTGTGTGTGTGTGTGTGTGTGTGTGTGTGTGTGTGTGTGTGTGTGTGTGTGTGTGTGTGTGTGTGTGTGTGTGTGTGTCCTGCAGAACTCCAAAGCCATAAAACGTAGCAGCCTGAAACTTTGCATGCATACGAAGAAAACTACAAGGAAGTGCAAGAGTGAAAATTGGGTGTTTGGGTTAATTAAAACACCCCTTTTGAATATAATTAACGGCCATATTTAATTATATCCTACATGAGGTGATCCTCGGCTCCGTCGCTGTCTGGGGTGTAAAGGTCTTTCCTCGGTAACTTCGCTGGGGTCTGAAGCCGCCATGTTTTTTGACCTGCTCAACCTTGCCTCGACTTGGAACAGGCCGCAACGATTTCTTAATGATCGTTTTTTTTCCACTTTCTTCACTCATATTATCGAATACCTGTTCATCATAGCTCCAAATCGTTGGTTAGATTGCAATGCTTACAAGCCGGTAGGCGGCGATGGGTCGCCGAGCAAGGAAACTATAAGATATAGAGCAAAATGGATGCCATATAGCAGATAGGGAATCACCTTAAGATTATGCATATCAAATCTCATCCAGTTCCATCTACTGATAACTACTCGGTATTCATTTGAATGAAAAGTACCGAAAATGCGGTTTGAAATCAGAAATCCCCAAAGTTCGAGGGGGTGCTGTGGGTGAACAAAGATCTAAATCGAAAATCCGGCTCGATAGTTTGTGCACAATGTATTCCAGACGATTAGTGTGAATTTTCATGACCATCCGACCATAACCCGAGGAGGAGTAGCATTTGGTGTGAAGGCACCTCCAGCTCTCGCATATTATCGATTTTTGCACTAATTGACCTTTGACCCCTGACCTAAGCGAAATCGGTCAATATGTCCTGAGGCAAAGTTGGAGTACTCATTGAGTACCATGAACCTGCAAAGTTTCATTTGTATTGATGCACTCACCTGGTCGCTCGGGGGCCTTCAATTTTCCCCAATTTTCGCACATACCCTAATTGTAGGGGGCGCTGCGGGTAAAGGATTCCATACATCACAAAAACCGGAATATATTTGATAGAGCATCACCTGTAGATCATTCGTGCCAAATTTCATAACCCTACGTGGGATAATGGCTTTTGGAATTGATTTTGCGTGAACGGTACCGATTTTGAAGGTTTTTCGGTTGTTGCTAGGGAACCAAAGCGTCCCTAGCAACCATCACAATTTCCAAAGCACTAGGTCATAAGATGTACCTACCACCCGAGTTTGGTCAAAATCCACCCACGTTTACTACCAATTATGCTGATGACAAACAAACAAACATCCAAACAGACAGAATTACTGACAATAAGGGTCACCTATTTCGGTGACCCAATAAACGCCCGGAGATGTCAGCGTTCATTGCTTTATTTCATTTCTGCACATGCGATCGCTACAAGTATCTCTTAAACTTCGGAGAATTAGAAAATTTAATCTCCAGAATCGAACTTCCAAGCAGTTCCGACTCCGAATAAACGGTTCATTTGTCCAATTCGGACATATGTGACATTTCAGGCGTCTCTGGGAGGAGTATGTTTAATATGACCGTTCTGTGATTGCCAATTGTGTGCCAAGGGAGCCATTTCTTATCAAATGTTCCGTTGGAGTGCTTGCTTGAGTGCTTAAGCCAGTTGGCGAGCGCTCTCCAAGCTGCTTGGTTGTTAGTTTCAGGAAAAAGTGCTTTCAATCTCACATCGACTGGACATACCTTTCTGCCTTTGTTAGGTCCCATGGTGCCGTGCGGTGGGTGCCTCGGGAGGTGTCTCATCCACTGAAAATGTGCAATTTTATTTTTGCAGGACATTGTTTTGTTTAACCTTTTTGTGCGATCTCTTTTTGTGATCCACCTCTCACTTAGACATCGATACATATCAAAAAAAACAATCAGGTCCATCCGACCATGCTCTCGCCATGTTTGTTCTCACTGTGAAGACAGAGTATAGATCGACTTTTTGTGTTTTGTGGCTGGATATATTTTTGAATTGAATTTTGCCAATTACCCACTTTAAATCCTCTTTCAAAGAATGCTGTTTCAAGGGAAATGGCATTTGTCACCGGTGTGTGTTATCGGTTATTATCTCCATATACGGGTTTCAGAAAGTGTAATGGAGCCATCCCAGGTCTCAAAGCATCCACCTCCGTGTGTGTGCGTGTGCGTGTGCGATTGGTATCTATACATGTGGGTTTCAGAATGTGCAATGGAGTCATCCCAGGGCAGGCTCAAAGCATCCACCTTCATTTCAGTTAGGGGTTCCGATTCATGGACCAAGCTGTGAAGTTTTCTGTTCTCAAAGTTTTGTGCCGAGGGCTCTCTTCACGATTGTCACCGAGCCCCGGACAGCTTCCAACTGTAATTTGTTTGTCGTAATATTCCCAGGGATGGTTTTTAATACCTTTGCGAGGTTCTTTGTCATCATTCCTGTCGCTCCAACTGTCACTGGGACAACTTTGGCATTCTTCAGCTTCCAGGATCTTTCCACTTCATTCTTGAGGTCTTGGTGTTTGATCATTTTCTTGATTTCTGCATCGTTTAGTCCAAAAATCACAGGAATCAACACCTCACTTATGCTTCAGTCACATTTGCCACGGCCACCATGGGGTCTCCAAAATCTACGGCCACTAGCAATTATACGGCGGCCGCAGTATTTCCACGGTCACACAATGTAGCAGTCATATATGTTTTTATTTTTCGGGGAGCCGCACGGCGTATTTAGAAATTGTGGAGACCAAAAACGTGGGGTTGCCGTACGGTCTTTGATTTGATGTCGCACGGTGACCTTAAGGGGGCCCTGCGGCGGCCATAGAATTTAAGGCAGACGCAAGGTCGCCTCAAGGTGCCCGCAAGGCGACTGCAGGTGGGCCCTAAGGCGAACGTGCGGCCAGACGGATGGTAACGAGTGGGTTCATTTTTTTTTTCTTCTTTTTTTACCTTTTTTTTTTTTCGGCTTGTCGAATTGCTATGGCGAACGTAGAAATGAAAAAAAGTTATAACTCCGCGTTATAATTCCACGGCGACCCCTACGGCCTGTAAAAGATAGCCAAATGGCGTAGGGCCACCGCAGAAACTCTGCGGCCGCCACATGTTTCTGTCAATTCAGAGAGCGTACGGCCGCCGTATCTTCACCGTAGAGCAAATGTGACTTAGGCCTAACCAACACAAGTACGTACCGAGAGCACGATTCCCCGATCAGGAGATCACTTGTTCTTAGGTAAACAGTTGTCAGTCGGAGGACCCTTGGTCACGTGGTCAAGTTATTGGCGTTCGCAGTCGATTCGCGACCCGCCATGACATGAAGTTATTCGTGTGCGATGGCCTGTGATTCCCAGTGAGTCCGGAGAGGAACCCGAGACAGCTCTCTCATGGTTCCCCTGCGACAATATATTAGCAGGGACATGCTGGTATTTATCACAGAATTTCTGGCCGCCATCTTGGAGTGTGTATGATGACAACGCCTTCCAGGAAGTTGCATAGCATCAGTGGGGCAGTGTGTTTTGCGATCAACTAGACAAGCTACCAAAATGGGGCAAAATAATGTGGTATAAGCTTTCACAAGTGAGTCGTGATTCTTCACAATTTCTGTAATTCTGTGATCATCCGTATTCAGCCATGATTTATTAAGCAAGGCAAATCAGCCTTGCTACGTCGGTGGCCGAAAACTAGGAAGGCCTAGCGGCTGTGATTGTCAATATTACTGATTGCATGGAAGCCAGTGGGAATGAGATTGCATTTGATTGATTGCGACTGATGGTGGGTTGTATGAGAGTTGATGAGGGAGGGTGTGGGGAGGATCACTGCCCATGAGTCTGCTGAGGGGCCAGAGCTTCTCCTGTAATTTTTCTCTTTTTTTAGCAGTACAGCAAAACCCCTCATCGGCTCCTAACTTCCTCATCGTTACATGATTGAAGAGTCATAGCTGGTGAAAGATCGTGTTATACTTGGTTTGAAGTCCCATGTTCTTGCGGGGTTAGCCAGGGGAAGTTTGGCTCAGTTTTTCACGAACCGGCTGGTCAGGTATGATGTTCAAGTAAGGTTAGGACAGGAATTTGTAATTTGCCCAGGATGCCGGAAATAGCTTGCTGACTCTTCACGAAGGACACTGTGAGATCTTTAATGTCCACCAACTCATTTCAGTGATGGGACGCCCAGTTAAACATCCATCCGAGGGACGACACCCACATTGATGAATCACACAGTCTGTAAAACACCAGGATGACAGTTTATAGCTGGGTTGGGATTCAAACCCAAGTGATAAAAGCAAAAGCAGCACTGAAAGCAGCCACCAACGCAAGGACAGACCTGAACTTCAATTTATATAATAGATTTGTTAATACTTTATTTATTTACTTTTCGACATATACTGCAAGCTAAAAAGGCTGCTGCTGTGATTTTGCTTTGTTTTTTGAGCTTCTTGCTGTTCTAATTTTGTTATTAAAGGAAGTTATTTTCACTGTAATGATGAAAATTTTAAAATTAGAGAAATCAAGTTTAATTCACGAAAGTTATTTTTTAAAGTTACAAAAGAGAGAGAAATGGTTCTCATCGGAGGCCACATTTGCCGAGCAAACAGTCGGACCGCAGAGTTATCTGTAGCCGGCAGTCTCAGGACCGGAGATCAGGTTAAGATCCGAGGAACTCCCTCGTGATAAACCAAGACCCTGGATCCCGAATAA